>NW_026859572.1:0-42618 GCF_026571515.1 Ruditapes philippinarum | reverse complement strand
CGTTTTGATACACCCGTTGTTTGCTTCTGATCAGTATCGTAGTAACCTAAATCACATGTGACTTCTGCCGTATCGTTGTATTTAGTGTCACCATTCAAAAGAATCCTATTAGCTGCATGTTCGATCTTGATATTCTGAACGTCTCCACAATCTTAAAGATATTGTATGTTCAGATATAAACATGAAACTGTTCATTGAGTAAGACAATGTGTCAAGCACTTGAAAGTGTTAAGAAATAAGTACTCTCAAGCCGGTGCTACGAGGCGTGAGGGATGTTTGCTGTTTTAATGCTTCCGAGGGATCACATTTCCCAGATATTTGAAAATAACCTTTGTTCTTAGCGGTATCATTAAAATAGAATAAGATAAATGATAAAAATAAAAAATTGGTCTAAATCAGTGAAGCAAAACAGCTAAATTACAGATACATTAATGAATACCTTTTCTGACACATTGAGGTAGATTTGCCCACGTTCCGTTTTCGTTACATCTAACGACAGTGTATGTTATTCCTAGTACCTGGCTTCTATTTAACTCCTTATATCCCTCATCACAACTTATATTTGCCAGCGACGTATAAATTGTGGTTCCGTTGATAAGGTTTCTATCTTTCGCGTTTGACAAATTTAGTTGTTCCAATCTCCCACAATCTTGAAAAAATGTCAATTTTTCTTTCTTCTTTTTAAAAAAAAACTTTTGATAACAAATAAAACACGTTTTTGATAATCTATTTAAGAAAGATAGTTTTAAGTATAAAAGCAATTATTCATGTCTGAAGAAAGACAATGGGGCACATTTTAGCAGCAACACGACGAAACAACATATCATTGTATTATGATAAAAGAAAATATACATTTCCTACCCTTCGGAACGCATTCTGGCACATTGATCCATGTTCCGGTATCAGAACATGTTATTGTTTGGGTTGATATTCCAGCTGTTTGAATTCTTCCTTTAATATAATATCCGTCATCGCAGTCTATATCTGCTATTGATTCAAATTTTGTATCTGTATGTAGACGTCTGTGAACGGCATTAGTTATCGTAATATCTGTTAGGTTTCCACAATCTAATTAAAAAAACGATAATTGAACGAAAAGATTCAAATTTTGTTAACTGACCTTTTTGTCGTTACTCACATATAACAAATTCGACTTGTCAGAAGGATTGAAATGCAAAATAGTTAAAGAAATCATAGAAATTTTCACAAAATTTTCATAATAATTGAAAAAAATCTTAATTGAAAAATAATGAATGTAAACATACATTGCATCATTTAATTATTAATGCTCGCGGTATGGATGATATAATTTTCTTCATTCAAAAGACTGGAGAGGTATTACAATTGTTGGTAAAGTATATATGGAGGAATAGTCATTACTATCAATGTTTATGTTGATGCTAGGGAGTATGTTATATAACATCTCTACTTTAATCATGATGACACACTGTCGTCATTGCATACAAATGTTACGTTATGACACTAATTCAGTCGTGTATCTACAACTGATTAATGAATTAATATAAATTAAAATAGTTTGGATTCTTTCCGCATAGTATTGATGTTAAGTGAGACGCTTCTAGACGTTAAATATCTAAAAGAAATTTAATGAACCAAACACAATTTACCTTTTCTGACACATTTTGGCACTTTAACCCACGTTCCATTCTCAGAACATTTGATCAGTGTAGATGATACCCCCTTCATCTGGGCTTTATTTTTATCATAGTACCCTGTTATACATGTTACAACAGCATTGGCTCCGTATATTGTGTCAGTAAATAGAAGTTTTTTTGCAGCATTTGATATATTTAACATTTCAAGAGATCCGCAATCTGAAACTATAAGACACATTATTTTTAAAGGACCAGCTATCAATTTCGCTTACGGTTTACTTGTATGTCATGCATAGTAGCAGAACTTTTACATTCATTTACTTACATTTATTTTGGGGAGAAAGTGAATACAATTAGTGATGTCGATTCCTTGCTTAGAATATCTGACTGTAGTAGTTGATGTTGCAGTTGGATGATTTTGAGTATATAAACTTTTGAATTTATTCAACCATTACTATCCACAAGGAATGCATCTTGTGCTTAATGTTTTCAGTAACTTATTTCTTCATTTTAAGTTATAATACAGTAAACTCCGCTTAAAACGAACTAATTGGGACATTCAAAATATGTTCCTTATATCCGGAGTTCCTTGTAAGCATAAAGCAAAATAGTTCCTTGTGTCAGGAGTATTTATAGCGAACATATTTAGAATTCTATAACGAACTTTTTGTTTACCATCGTCCTCCATTTTAAGAGCATTTGATTAACAAAAATAAGTCATTTGTAATTCTAGAAATATATCATCCCAGGCATTGTTGTTATCGCTAAATATAATCACTGATTGGTTGTCGGATATATGAACTGATATCACGAGGCGTAGCCCGAGTGATATAATCCTGGGCATCCGGACGACAAACTGTGCTTTTATCAAGCGACAAAATCAATGATTCTGGACATATTTTTACGATTCTAACACGACATCACAAATAAATGTTGTCGTACATGATATCAAGCTAAATTGCGAGTACTTATTTTCAGGGCGTCGCATTTTTAATGGTTACGTCACATATCTAGATATAGAACGTCAACAGTACCGCACTCTGTATAATCTTCATAAAAAGGGTATTTTACATTGTCTGTGGATATTCAAAGTAAAAATTACTTTGAATAATGTTACAAATTTTAATTACTTTAAATATGTAATAAAGTCCCGTTTACGTGATCAATTTTTACAAGTATGGAATGGTGATGTTTTCAATTCGGCTAAGTGTTTAAATTATAGAATATATAAAACTCAATTTAAATTAGAACATTATTTACGATGTTAACCAAGAAATTAAGCAATTACTCTTTGTAAATTTAGATGTCTCAATTCTGACATTCCTATAGAGAAAGATCGCTAATATGGTATTGAAAGAGAAAATAGATCATGCTCACTTTGCAACCAGCAAGAAATAGTTGATGAATTTCATTTTTTTTAATGTAGTTATTTTACTCATGAAAGACACAAATATATCAGTAATTACTATTCAAGGTTTCCTTGTATTTTAAATTTTTAGGCTCATATGTATAGCGACAACAGAAATAACTTATTTAATCCAGCCATTTTTGTTAATGCTGAAATTTTGCTAAGTCAACTTCCTTATTTACTTATTTACTTCTATGCCATGTTTGTTTTATTATTATCTGTTGTAGTGTTTGCTTGTTCACTCTTATGCCCATAAGGGCCATGAGTTTTGTATAAAAATAAATAAAAAAGTGCATAATAACACACACGCTCGGTCCTTTTATATTCAATAGGGAAAAGTGCAGGTCGTGTTAGAATTCTTATTAAGACACAATTTCTCGTAAAATACCATTTTTTCTCGCTATTTCATTCATAGGCGTATAATAAACATGTTTATAAGCTGACATGCGATATATCTTATGAAAACAAATCTCATCAGGGGACTGCGAGATCGATTTTAATGGCTTAAGAAAAAGCAATGATAAAACTATGAAAACTTTTAATATTCATTAAATGACATCTTTTAAATAATGATGAATAATATGTTTGTCAAAATTTTGTATTTTGATATAATTTGCAAATGCAAATGTTAATAATGACAAAATCTTACTATATATAAAAGCCGTTAATATTTTAGAAACAACGTTATACGTACATGTCAAATATGACTTTCCAACAGAACTTTGAAAGGAATAGACGAAAATATGTAAAGCCTAGGAGGCACACTAGTCAATACGTGATAAGAATCGCGTGATACAATTCTAAGATAGAGGCGTATTCATATACAATATTGATTACGGAAGCGTATCAGGGCCTACAGTTGGTGAGATGTTTTGCGCTAAGTCGACTTATTTTTATTCGCATTGAAGATGTTTTTGCATTTCTCAATAAAATTTACCGACAAAGATGAGAAGTTTTAGGCATTGCAACTGAATTTTTCTCGATATGTTTGAAGCTTTTGTCTCTCCGACAAAAATTATGTCGAAATTTCTTGATTTCACGACTTTGCTTAAATATTTAATAAGACGCATAAAGGTTACTCATATTGACAAATAGCTCACGTAATTCAACAAAGTTTTTTTTGCAATGATTAGAAACTTCTACGTATTACGTATTAATCATAACGTCTTCATGGAATGTTTTATGTATTTCGTATAAATCGTATCGTCTTCATGGAATGTTTTATGTATTACGTATAAATCGTATCGTCTTCATGGAATGTTTTATGTATTACGTATAAATCATAACGTCTTCATGGAATGTTTTTGATCAAAACGAGAAGAAACAAGTTGACATGACGAGAACTTTTAGATAAGTGGAGGCCCTAATAAGCTTCCGTAATTGGTACATCAATTAGACATAGATTGAAAAACGAAATATATCGACTTATACGCAATGTCTGTAATCAAAGATGGTAGCAAAGTGTCAAGAAAAATATTGTTTAATCTTATAATACCATAGCAATGAAATGTCGGATCTCCTTTCGGAAAGTCTTTATTGCACGTGCAATTATAACCTCCGTCAAAATTAGTACAAGAAGCTTTTACTCCGCATGTAGATGTATCGTTACATTCGTTAATATCTGTAAAATAAATCATTAGATTTAACGATCTAAAACATGTTATGCAAATCAAAATAATGTTATCTACGCATAGAGGATAGTGGCAACTATTTTGAAGCTTACGACAATAACTACTCAACCACGGACGCCCAAGCGATTTATATCAAAACAAGTAAGTTTAAAGCATGCTTTCTGAATTCAGGCACCTAATTATGGAACAATTAATAAATTGTTGAACTCGTCTTTGATATGAAATATATCAATTCATTGTAAAGAAAATTATTTTCCAACTTCTTTGATACAATGTGTTTATGAAAAATACAAAATTATCATATAATCTTTAGCAGATTTGAATGCCCCTTAAATGTAAGTAATGAATTTGTTTTAAAATGCTCAAACATTTCCATGCATGAAGCATAATTTCTTAAAGTGACATTTTGCCCATTCTTTCACTGTCAAATTATGATAAGTTAATCGTATATTTTAACCGATTGACTATTCTAATGGTGACTGAACAATAATTGATATTCATAAATGTTTCGGATTAAATACAAAAATGCCTAAAATATAGATGGCTGCCCAACTCTGTTTATAAATTTGACATTACCGATATCTCCCGCTGGACATTTATAGATTTATATTAAGGTCACGTTTTATTTATTTCTCACGTGATATTTATCATTAAACTGAAGACAATTATGTTATTTTAATTTCACCTTGACACTCTTGGATTGGCATAATGTCACTTAATTATCTAATGTCACTTTATTGTCATACAATTTCAGGTTTAGATACCATTTTCACAGCGAGTGCCAGTCCATCCTCGATGACAAACACAGACGTACCCTCTATGGTAATTAACACACTGTGATCCTTTCTTATTACATTGACTTTTGTTCCAGTCTGCACACTCATCTATGTCTTTATATTGATATAAACAGTAAATAGATAGAAACAAACATATTGTATATTAACTGAATAGAACTTCATCTAATCACACTTTCATTGTTTTCAAATGCGATGACGTACTTCCCTGCTCATCACAGTATTTATTTCAATAAACTAAATTCATATCGCACAAACAAATATATTGCTTTCCGCGGAACAAAATAACTCTTTTACAGTGTTCTGAAAACATTGTTTATGTTTTGAAAAATTCAGTTGAGTTATATCAAGTAACAAAACACAAACAGTATGATAATGAATGACATAAAGGAAGTGATATGAAAAGAGTGAGATAATTAATAAGTTAATGATATAAAGAGCATGATAAACTGTGAGTTGTTGCAGTGAATGATATACAGTGAGTGTAAAACACCGAATATTGTGAAGTTAGTAATTCGCGGTGAGCGATAATAAGTGAGTGATATTCAGTAAGTGACATAATATTATAATATTTGCCACAGAGTGAATAATATACTGTGGGTGCTATACAGTGAGTGATACTCAGTGAGTGACATACAATATTTGCCACACAGTGAAAAATATACTGCGGTTGATATACAATGAGTGATCTACAATGAGTATTATTATATGTTCTAAATTTAGCTGCAATTTCATTGGTCCAAACAGTAGTCAACAGAACTTTTTATAAAATCGTATTCACTAGGTGTTGTATCATATTCACTGGCTGAATTGGATTTTCCAAGTCTAAAAATAGATTGAGACACATATTGAATGACCATACACCGTAGACCGTTAATTACGCGTGTTAATTAAAAAATTATTTTTGCGTTTTGTTCTTTATAGCATATTTCTCGATAAAAATATCATTACTTAACTATTATACTTAAAGGCTACACTGCAATTATGAATATAAACTTGAATTTCTTATGGATGTGCAGCGTTCGCGAAGTCGTTGCGCGCCTAACAATTGGGTCCTTTGTCCCACGCTTCAACGAGGAAAAAATTGTACATGTATATGAGGTTGTACTCTTTGTGTTTTTTTTTTTAAATTCTTAGCCTATTCATATAATAAAACAATTATTGACTAGTGAGTCAATAATTGTACTAGTGAGTAAATAATTGTACAAGAAAAGTATTGATGCAAAGCATAAAAGGCGACGCCTAATAAAATTGATCACGTTTTGCACCTAAATACTTAACAAAAGATGTGTACTTTATAGCAGTACCATTACATGTGACCTGGAGGCTAGGCCCAGTTTAAGTTGAAACTTTAACAAAAAAGAATAGACTCTGTCTTGCCAGTATAGTGTGATCACCTGTATTAATGCCTTTTGTAGATCTAAAAGTATCATGCAGTACTGCCTTTGTCCATTTTAAATTTAATACAATCTGTTAAATGAATCAATAATGTGTCAGTTGAAAAACCACTTCTAAATCCTGGCTGAAACTCTGACCATGAATCGAACACATGACTGTCAGGAGACCAACTGAGCTATCAGGTCGGCTACACATTTTCTCTTTAATAATAAAACAGTTCTAAACCACAAATTATTTCCCCACTGTATTGATTTGTGTCCTTGAATTTCTGATGTTTTCAGAGCATAGTGAATGAAACTCAGGTTTATATGCAGTCACAGGATGAGAAAAACTTTCAGCTTGACAAGAACTCGAACCTGTGACCCACAGAATAATGTACCGCAGCTGTAGCGATTGAGCTATCTGGCAGCTTATACAGTTTCTCCCTTAAATAGTGAACAGGTTTAAACCGAGACAGATACTTTTAGATTTTTAAATCAACAGGTAGATTAATTCTTAATTAAATAAATAAGAAGAAAAAACCTCACATACTCATAGTTTTAATATAAAAAAAAATAATTTATATATTTTATAATTATTTTTACTAAAAAGGGCTTAGACAGTTTTATATCTTCTGTGTCGATGGACCAAAGGATTATGTGAAAATATTGGAAATGGAATAATATACATGGTGATTATCACGGTAGGGGTGCGGATTTTTTCCGGCGAACATTTTTATCTTGTGTATTATTATACATGTTGAAATATGAATTTTTTTCAAAACGGCTTCAATTTTTTTTGATATATATGATCAGTACATAATTTTATGCTGGGATTGACAAATATGCATTTTATTTGGATTTTAAAGGCGTTTTGAGCTCCAAACCCCAAGTGTATTATTATACATGTTGAAATATGATTTTTTTTTCAAAACGGCTTATATCAAGTATTTTTGATATATATAATCAGTACATATGCTGGGATTGACAAATATGCATTTTATTTGGATTTTAAAGGCGTTTTGAGCTCCAAACCCCAAGTGTCTGTGACAATTATTAGCCAGCTAACACTGGGTATAAACATCTATAACCTGTAGACTAATCGCTACATGTATTATCATTTATAAATTTAAATGCAAGTCTCATCCATCATAAAATACAGAAATACACATTATATCCATATACTAAGATACACATGTATGCACATTTCATTAACAATTCCCAGTTTCCATTAAGAATAAATATAACATCCTATTTACATTGGTACTTGGATGGAATTCATAATCTTGTAGAAATCTTGTAGAAAGAAAACTATAATGTATAGTATAAAAGTAAAATAAAACATGAATAGTCTATATTATATAATAAAAATTGAGTTGTGTGAGTGTCTAAACATTAAATGCATAATTCTTACAGTAACAAATACTGTCCCTCTTTGAACCTACCATTAGACTTTACTATATAACTAACTGCATATATATCAAGTATTTAAATTTGATAACTTCAGGATGATATCTTTCTCTGTTTTAATATATATGGACATGCGCATAGCTAAATGAAGAGTACTTCAGCAATGACTACGGAAAATAAACAACAGAGACTTGCCGTAGAGAAAATTAAATTTGCTTTTACAAGAAAAGTTGACACTTGAGAGAAAAATCCGGAAAAAATCTCGAGGGTGACTTTTTTTAGTTAACAAAAAAGTTTTAATTTTTATTCAACGTCGTTTTGTTAATTTATGCAAGGCAAAAGTTCATTTCCTTTTTTAATGGGGCAGACTTATAGTGTACTTTAACGCTATGTGTATATATAACGCAAATGACGCCACGTCTAAGTGTTATAACACTAGTGTAATATCGATTTTACTATATGGCTTTATTTTATGCTTTTTAGTGGATAACTGATTTATCCATGAAAATTATATTTGATAATTTCACAGTGAAAATTATCAATATATAATTTCACACTTTTCAATGACGAATCTACTTTTTTAAGATTATCCCAATGTGGTTCCTCAATTTTATTTTTGCTGACAATTTTGAAAATGTCAGGCTGTTTAGAGAAAAACAAAGCTGAAATTGATAAATAACGTAAATGTAAAAAGTAATAAAAAGAAGAAAACTTACATCTATTCATATATTTTAGTACATTACCAATCACCAAATGTCGTCTCTTAATTTTTTTGTTTCATTTTTACAGTCTGAAAAATAGATTCCTTCCACATGCAAATCTGCTCTTGATGACATTTGGGCATATTCAAGTATCATACCAGCAATAACTGCCGTATGCTTTATAGAAACTTGAAAAGCAATTAAAGCCATCAGCCCAAAGAATAAGTTAACAACCCAACGTTCGAAAAGCAGCCTTTCACTTCCAATTTCTTAGCGGTTTTTTTTTTAAATATAATTTACACATCTGTTAACACTTAAATATTGTCTATTACAATCCTCAAATATAAGTTTTCTTTCTTTTAAAAAGGTGTACGACTAACAAATCCAAATGATATCCCTCTGAATCATACACAATTATTTTCCTCCAGTGAAATACACAACTTTTAAAAATGGCGGCCGCTTACATATAAAAGAGCCAGGTCTAATATAAATTCGCAGTAAGGAACAGAAATATGGATGGATGGTTCGACTTTTCTCCTACTAGAAATATTTGATTTTATAATTAACACAAGCGATCGTTCATATTTTTTAATAAAATGAATAATATCACCGCCATTTAACGTTGATTATCGAACTTATTTTTTAGCCCAAGACTTCTTGTGTTTGATGAGAAATTTAACTAATACATGTACATAATAGAGGCTACCAGTGGGGAAAACAGATTTTAATATTAAAGTTAATATCAAGGAAATTTTGTTTTAGCTTGCTTTTGAGCATATAATAGAAAATTTGTTTGTGTGTTGTGTAAGATAAAATTTTATTTCATCTCGTGAACTTAAAAAAAGTATTCTCACTCGTGGCTAAGCAACTCGTGAGAATACTGTTTTTAAAGCTCACTTCATCTTACACGCAAACAAACAAATATCCTCTATTTATTACACTCCTACGCTGCAGTTTATGTGAGTGATATTCAATGAGTGATATTCAATAAAATCGACTGATGAGACACGATTTAATTTTATTACATGGTGCAAACTACAGAAATAAAACAAAAACCTGACTTATAGACATATATCTGTACAAATGATACTTCCCATTACATTTTTAAAAAAAATAATGTTGATAGCACTAGACTTTAGTGCTAATATTTTCAAAATAATATTTCAAAAATCACTTAAAACTTTTTTGGCAACGACGAACACAATTAACGTAGTTGAGTTACCCCTTGGGTTTCAAAAGTATATTGAGAATATTTCTTAAATAAAAGATGTGTTTGCTCAAACGTTCTTGTCGACCTCGAGTTATTATTTTTCAATATCTTTCATTCATAGTATTTGTCATCTTAAAAAGAAATAAGAAACATTTAAGTGATCGGATAAACGCCATACCTTGACAGTCTCGACCGGTTTCCCCATTCTTGGAATTATCGGTGTACTTGTCTGGACACTTGCATGTGTAAGACCCCTCAGTGTTGCTACAGATAGCTTGCAAGTCACAGTCGTTTGTGTAACGAGCACATTCATTTATGTCTTTTATAAAGTGAAAAATTACATGTATTATTTAAAAGGTATTAGTTGTTTATAAACAGCGTAAAAATAACATTAGGCCAGGGTTTGTGAGTAATAGTGAAATATCATCCAGAGGAAAATACTGTTTTTCCATGAGACGTTTGCGATTATTATCATTTTTATTCACATTACATTTTATAATTATGCAAACATTTCCAAGAAAGTCATTTACATGAACCAATTCTAATACATAGAAATAACTTATAACTCGATCGAAAATTATAGTGACTGTTTTGTGTGGTGGGTTTGTGTTTCCAAACTGACCGACTTTTCACAGTATGTCCTCAATATTTATTCTCAAAATTGAATAACCAACTTCCAAAAATATGTTACTAGTTGAATTTCTGTCAAGGTTATCAAAGTTTTTTTTTCTCACAGATACATTTATATATCAATATACTGTACGTACCTTTGCAAAGAGGGGCACGTGTGCTCCAATTTCAACTTGAGTTACATGTGGCAAAAACGGCGTCGGTTGTTTCGTATCCCGCATTACAGCTATATGTAACGTTATCTTTATATTTAGTGCCCGTTATGGACTTTGATCCATGGATTATTTCATTCGGATACCCACAGTCTGAGACGTTATTTAAAGAAAGTATATTATTAATATAAACATGCATGTAACTAAAGAACATCTCAGTTCATTTATATAGTCGCTGCTGCTGTTTATAAGACACTAGTATCAAAATTAATCAAAAACAAAATCAGGCACAAAAATATTACCAAGAAATTTAATAATTTTATACAACTAAATCATCGAATCTATTATTTACACAAAGATATTTAATTAGAAACACTATTTTATACCATGTTATGTATACTGCCGGTACATTCCAATTGTTTCCAGCACGATATATTTATTTTTAACAGAGCAGTCAATGATTGAAAGTTTCCTATTCTGTATGAAATCGAATGTGCCAGCACAAAAATTACATGATCTTAAATGTATATCATGCCTCAGAAATAAAGAATGGTTTACTTCTTTAGAATGGGCAAACATAAATTAATGTTTAGATATTTAGAAAATGTTTTTGAGAACTGTTAGGTGTTTGATATCTGAAAAAATAGCGATAAATGCAAAACATTTTATCATTTAAGTAGCAAAATGAGAACAAAGTACTACTTTGATTTCCGTACATATTACTTATTCACTACACAATATTAACAGATGAAAAAGATGGTTCCGGGAATGAGCGAAATCCTAACCTTTTGGAATTTCAAAATCAAAAAATTAAATCAAAAAATTAAAAAGCTTTTGAGAAATAAAAATTAGAGCATTTCTAAGGCACAGTATGCCTTAATTTGTTGGATTTTGAAGGGGACCGCAGTCTTAAAAATCAACATAAGACACTTATTTGACTCAATTGACAAAATGTATTAGTCTTACAGTCTTTAAACCGCTCAGCAAAAAGGACAAAGTCCATGAGCAAATCAGATTGAATTTTTTTCCGTATCCTAGTACAATAATGAATAGTTTATCTAATCAATCACCGTAGTTATCGACTCTCATGATTTAATTACTATGTCTATTAACCCAAACGTAACATTTTCTACAACAACGCTCTAAAAATCAATGAAAGTGTCTGAAAAAAAATACGCTTAAAGTTATTCACTTAACTGATTATATTAAGTGACTGTATATTAAACAGTAAAAACAAGAAACAAAGAAACCGGACACAAATCATGATTATATTTGATCACATTTTGATTCTTTAATTCAATACAATAGCATTGTAAACAGGAATTTGGAAATCGGAAGAATTATTTTGTCATACTAAATTGGACATGCAAATTCATTTTTTAACAAGTAACATGTACAAATTACGTACCTTTTATATTACATGTTGGAATTGTTCCACTCCATGATCCATTGGCCTGACAAATTGTTGTGTCTGATCCACTTAGATCAAATCCTTTATCGCACACGTATCTTGCAATCGACAAGTAAGTTGTTCCATTGATAGCCGTAGCGTTACCGTTAATTGGTCCAATAGGTGAATGGCAGTCTAAATACAATACGACAATCAAATATATGAAGGGAAAAAAATCTGAAAAAGGGAGGAGGGAAGCAATGAAAACATCAAAATCATAAGAACTTTGCAGACTCGATGTGAATGAGAATATTCATGAGAGATAAATAAAAGTAAACGTAAATGTAAACGTTTAGTTGCATGTTTGGAATATATGCTTATTTTAATTTCAGGGAATAAGATTCAATATTGCATCTCTCACGCCCCCTAGCAGCGGTATTCAATCTTCAACACTAACGGGCGGCATTAATGATCCCGAAGAACCAGAACAATATAACAACACTGAAGTGAAATGCAGGGCAACATTTTATAGCTGCCAATACGGCACTTGACACCTATTGTTGTGAAAAAACGAGAAATGTCTCTGAAGTAATGAAAGCAAAAACAAGCAATTCTTTGTAATATATAGTAATCTTATATTAAAATTTTACGTAAGTTGGTTGCGAGTATATAGCAATGTATCTCAGTATTGACATCTAGCAGCATTTTTGATGGCTTCACATTTTATTTAGCAGAAAATGGTTAACACTGACCATTGTGTACTTGTTGTTCTTCCTATTAATAATTGTCCTTGTTAACAACAATTTATTTATTCGTAAATGTTTTTTTAGCAAAATGTCAGTTCTTTTTGCAATACTTTTTATGTAAATAAAAACATGATATAAAATACAATTTCAATAATACCTCGGTATATGAATGCATGCAGTGGGGAAATATTTTATGGACGGACGATGACGAGATACCATTGATTGAACAGTTATATAATTTTTGTGAATTTTAAAATGTTAAGAAGACAATATCTTCCAGATAAAGGTATTTACCGCTCAACTTGTATTTGTGGATTTGTAACTTTAAAAATTTACGAACATAAGTCTTTTTAAGTCTTTATAATTGTAAGTCTAGTACTAATTTTCAAAAGGAGGGCTCGAAATAGTTAAAATTAGTGTCAAGTGTTATTCAAAAAGTCATTTTGTCATACTCAAATTAAAAAAACATTTCGATTAATTAATATTGTTCATAATAATTTGCGATAAAGCGCTTACCATTTATTATACACGAAGTATTGTATATTGTCCATGTTCCGTTTTCAGTGCATTTGGTACTGTCGTCACCTTCCAATGTAAAACCTAAGTCACACGTGAATGTTGAAACAGACTCGTATGTTGTTCCGTTAGTTGTACTAACATTTCCATTTTCAAGATCCGGAGGACTCTTGCAGTCTTGTAATTTTCAGAGAACAATATTTCAGTCCATCATAATATTAACTTCATGTATTCGTTTTACTCTTTTTTTATTGTTGAGAAACTCTTTGAAAAAATGCATTGCATATATAACAATAGAACTTACAATAAAACTTATTTGTTAAAACTTTTACTTGTTGTTAATAAAATATCATGATTCAGTCATATCTGTTTTTATAAGATTTTTGTTCTTATTATAATACATGACAATAGTCTAAAACAAAAAACTCTGTTTTCCTATTTGTTTTTTTATATTTATATTTTTCATTTTTTATTCTTATTGTTTTTATTTGTTTATAATCTAAAACAAAAAAACACCATTCAACCAAATATGTTAGGTATATCATGATGAACAGCCTGAAAAACTAATGTCTTATACAATATTTAAGTAGTGTGTAATAAGAAATGCTTACCCTTAATTTTGCATTCTGGGTTGCTTGTCCATTGACCAGAGGCATTACATCTTGCTATTTTATCATCAGTCAGTTCATAGCCCGTTGAACATTTAAAGAATGCAGTTGCCCTGAAGGTTGTCTTATTTGAAATTAGTGATACCGATCCATGTATGGGTTGAATTATTTCCCCACAATCTTAAAATGAAAATATAACAGTTGAAATCACATAAATTTCTTTGTAAAAACAGTACCAAACAAAAACAATCTTATGTACCATCAATATTCATGGTCAAATCTCAAAACATAATCTTCAAAAGCGTATGTCTGATAGTTATACATACATAAGAAATGGAAAACAAAATGTTCCTCTCTTGCTTTTAGTCCATGTAGCGCAAACTTGTGTTCACTGACCTGTTTTCTTCAACATACTTTAACAAACATCAGTCTTATACATTTAGAAGAACCCATGCCATGATAAAACAATTAAACTGCATCTCATCAAACGATGATCATTTATTCTTCAGAACAATTATAAAAATAGCATTTTTTTGTATGTAAATTTTCTAAAAGGAAGCATGACTATACAATATTATCTTAAAATGATTCATATTTCTGGCGGTATGACTAGATATTTATTTGAACAAACTTGGTAGACACCCATTAGAAGATGTTGAAATGCTAAATATCTTAGCTCTAGCTCTATGGGTTCTTTAAAAGAAGATTTTTTAAGTTTTTACTATATGCATATAGGGAAAATCAATGACCCCCTGGGGCGGGGCCAATTTTGACCCCAGGGCTTTTATCTGAACAAACTTTGTAGACACTCACTAGAAGATGTTTCATGCTTAATATCTAAACTCTAGCTATGTGGGTTTTTTCAAAGAAGATTTTTTAAGTTTTTGCTATACACATATAAGGAAAATCAATGAACCCCGGGGCGGGGCCAATTTTGACCCCAGAGCTTTTATTTGAACAAGCTTTGTAGACAACCATTAGAACATGTTTCATGTTAAATAGCTTAGCTCTAGCTCATTGAGTTCTTTAAAAGAAGATTTTTTAAGTTTTTACTATATGCATATAGGGAAAATCAATGACCCCCTGGGGCGAGCCAATTTTGACCCCAGGGCTTTTATTTGAACAAACTTGGTAGACACCCATTAGAAGATGTTTCATGCTAAATATCTTAGCTCTAGCTCTATGGGTTCTTTAAAAGAAGATTTTTTAAGTTTTTACTATATGCATATAGGGAAAATCAATGACCCCCTGGGGCGGGGCCAATTTTGACCCCAGGGCTTTTATTTGAACAAACTTGGTAGACACTCACTAGAAGATGTTTTATGCCAAATATCTAAACTCTAGCTATTTGGGTTTTTTAAAAGAAGATATTTAAAGTTTTTTCTTTTGGTTGCCATGGCAACCAGAGTTCTGCATGGAATTAAATTCTTTGAACAATTTTTAAAGGTGACCACCAAAGGAACATTCCTATGAAGTTTGGTTGAAATTGGCTTAGTGGTTTATGAGGAGATGTCATTTAAAGTAAAAGTTTACGGACGGACGACGGACGGACGGACGCCGGACGAAATGCGATCACAAAAGCTCACCATGTCACTTTGTGACAGGTGAGCTAAAAATAGTCGGCCCTTTCCTGTCACTCTTATTAAGTCATTTCCGATCAGTTAATTAGGACTGGCCGAATTTCGTACGAAATCTTAACCATTTTTAATGTAAGATATATGTGTATTTTCTATATTTATTTGTAATTATGTTTATTAAAATCTTTCAAAAATGCATTATGTACAACGATGGTATATGCAGCCCTTTCCGATCATGTAAAGTCCTTTCCGGCCAGTGCGGTTTTAGGGCTGATTGATTTTTTCTCAAAATCATACTGATTTTTAAAAAAAAGATATCAATTTATTCAGATATGTATTTGTTACAATAAGTTGTAATTATATTTCTTGAAATGTTTTGAAAGTCCTTTCCGCGGAAAGAGGCCCTTTACGGTGTCTAGTCATACCCTATTTCTGTTGTTGTTTTATATTTCAAACATTAATCTGTCTTATAGCCACATCTCATGCTTTATGTATAGATTTGAGCGTCACAAACTGTGATATGCATTCGGATATATATCACATAGAGCTATTTTAGCCGTCAAATCAAATAATCCGTTGTAGAGATACACTCTGTAAATTGTCGTCGGTGGGAGTCAGACATATCAATAGTAACTATCATGTAACAAACAATAACAAAAGATTTTCGAATATACTACAAGTGGAATATCAGTTTCTATATTATTTAGATAGAACGTATGCGAACTGATGTAGTTGTTTAACAGTAATGGAATTTGTAGAAAAACGTTTATGCAAATTACGTTTCCCAACGTTTAAAATTAAAAAAAGGTTTTTTTCATAATTATTCAAGTTAAAAAGTACAAGTAATCAAAACAAACCTTTAACATTACAAGTTGGTGGTTCTGAGTCCCATGTACCGTCAAGTTTGCAAATTAGTGTATGACTTCCATTTAATGTGTACCCCATATTGCATTCATAAATCGCACGTGGCTCAAATGTTGTGTTAACAGAGCCATGATCTATATCTTCAGCTTGGTGACATTCTTAATTCAAATAGTTATCATATTATTACAGTTGTCACATTCCGAACCAAAATAGCACTTATGTTATAGGCTTGATTCACATTAAAACAAAAGAAAAATAAGCTCAGATATTTTCTTCATCAAAAAATAATTAAAACTCAATCTAAAAGATCTGAGACGATAAAAAAAGATCAAAAAAGTAATAACAACTCGGATTTTTACATTCACAATCATAATAATGATAATGATAATAATTCAACTGAGTATCTTAAAACGGGATATAAAGAATTCTTATATCAAAGTATGAATGAAAAAATATATCATGTTCATGATATCTTACTATTTTGAGTACAATTCACAGTGTATTTCTTCCACTTTCCATCTGGCATGCACTTTGAAGAGTTATCCCCATGTAGAGTGTATCCAGGATGGCATTTGAATTCAACGATGGCTTCAAATTTTGTACCATTTGGAGCAGAAACAAAGCCGTCTTGCGGAACATTTGGCATCCCACAATCTATGTAGATGTTAGTGTATGATAAACGTCAAGTTAGTGAAACACGTTTGTAACAAATAGGTTTTGAAATGTGCAAGTCGATTTTTATCAACAATGATGAATAATTATAAAGTTTTTGATAATAAAACGATGCCTTAACTACATGTTTATACCTGACTTGATTAATATCATTGAATAATTTCATCTAAAATACAACATTTACACAAACATTGTTACCAAATGGTAGCGCGAGGAAACAGTGTACGTGTACAATGGTGTGTTGTTGCACATAGATATATGTTCAAATGATGATTACAAAAATATATTCACTTTATAGTCAATATTCGATAAGTTGATGACATGTACAAACGTGAGTTAAAGAAATTCCATGTAAACCAACTGGATTTTTTTATTGGAAAGAGAATGATTTTGTTATATTTATTACGAATGAAAAAAATAACTTTAACCGAATGGTATTTAAAATCTCGTACTGCATTCAGTGTATTCTACAGTTTCTATAATTATTGAAACAAAATTTTCTAATTCATGCAGATCTTATAGCAGGATATAATAGCTGGAAGAAATTAAAGGTATTCAGGCATATCTGTCCTACATGAACACTGTGACATAATGCCTGTAAGTATCATAAAAAGTTAAACAGATAAATAGAATAAATCATTTACCAAAAAGGTAAAGTAAATATTTGCAAAAACATTACTTGCTCAGAGTTTTAGTTTTATAAGTTTAAATTACTTGGTATAATAATGAAGTAATTTAATCTCCAATACAAGTTGCTGTACATTTTAAAGTGGAATTTAAACCTTTTATTTCGCAATAAGTTGTATTGTAATCCCAGTTTCCTGAAGCTTCGCATGTTATGTTTGCTTGACCTTTCATGTTGAAGCCCTCATCACAGATGTATGAAGCATTTGAACCGTAAACGGTACTGTTCTGATAAAGAATTATTTCACCATTTGCTGGGGGTAATACTTGTTTACAGTCTGTACAATTCAAAGAATAAAGAATTTACATTACATTATAAGGAAATCAATCAATAACGCTCCCATTATTATTTTCATATTTGACAAAGCTAAGGCACAGTTTATTTTTTCCAACCAACATGTCTATGCCTTTGATGTATGTCAATGCAAGTAAGTAATATGTATACATACATGCATACTACTTTTCTTTGTTTAAATGTTATGGTTGCGTTTCTGTTTCTAATATAAAAAAACACTTCTTGAAGAATGATTATGCGTAACAATGAACGGCTTAATGTAATTTCACTTATAATTCGAAATATCTATTAACTTATGTATTTAAGTATCACGCTTGTACAAAATACCACCTTTTTTCTAAATTAACATCTTCATGCACAATATTGTTTCTGACGTAACGTGTATATTATAGATTTTTACCTATGGTACTATATATAGTAACAAAATCTCTGGTATTTCAAGGTCATTTAGACAAGATCTAGGTCATTATACAATTTAGGTCACCTCGCTACTCGGCATTATTTTCCCGAAATAGGTGAGTGAATGAGCGCACATGCAAAATGTCGTCATTAACTGTCAGTGACTTTCGAGATGGGTTGGCGTTGAATGAACTGCAGTCACTCGACATAAATTTTAAGTTTAGATGAGATAATTAATCGCAATCAACAAAGTTGAACATTAACGATTTATACCCCAGGAAAAAAACCAATAACTCTACTCAGGACAAAACATACCGTCAGAAAATCCGAAAATGATTTCAGACTGACGGTTGAAACAAAGATCATGAGCATTCAGAGGTAGACATATAAAAAACCATGAAAGCACAAAAAATCATAAAAACGTGCACTAGACATTATTCTGACAAATATATAAAGGCTATTTATCGATATAAACATCAATAAATCATCATTTTCTCATATTTAGTTTGTGTTGTCATGTCTTTATTGTTTTGTTTTTTTAATGGAGGGTTAAAGTATATAACAGATGTTTGCGTACATTGTCCTTTTCTAAGAAAGGGCGGCAACCAAGATTATTGGCTATATCTAAACGTATTTCAGGCATAGGTATTAAAGTAGTTATTACTAGGTTGCTGTTCGCCATTATGCGATAATGGCCATCGAGTCCATAATGTCCTTTGGACCTACGGCTCTCAGGTCATTTTGCACATTTTCGGGCCATTGTCGCATAATGATGGATTAAAATGTGTAGTCAATTAAAGCAGTCAGTCTAGGTGTCATGTTTCGAGATGTCTTAGGTGGTGTCGATGTGTTTACAGGTCGAGCTTGCAAGGGGTCGAGATGCCATAAAGTCCTTTTTATCAGCTGTGTTGTTATTGTTACATACCTCTACATGAACATATTGATGATCGAAAACAGATAACTCTCTTTAAGACTGGTATCAAGTATTTAATCCTCTTTTTTTTTCTCAAAAACAAAAATATTGATATGTGTAAAATCAGTATCATAATACTAAATGGCATACCTTTTATTTGACAATATGTTGTATAATCGCTCCATTTCCCCGTATCCTTACATTCTATAGTGTCAGACCCATTTACTTGATAGCCATTGTCGCAGATATACACTGCCTTAGATGCAAATGTAGTCATGTTTGAGACATAGCTGATTTTACCATTTGATAGTGAAGGTAATTGTCCACAATCTTCAAATTGAACAAAACAAAAGAATAAAAGTAACTGTAAAATAGAAAACAAATTAAAATGTCAAAAGTATTGCATGCTCAGATCGATGAAGCATGTTCATGGACGGTAAAGGAAAGTGCAAGCGGCCATCCATACCTAAGGAACAGACAAAATCAGAATTTAACATAAATAACGAAATAGTTATCCTGGAAAAATTGTCAGAAAGGTTGTTGTCGTGATTTATAGCTTAACTTTTGAATTAAAAAAAAACAAAAACAAAAAACAAAAACAAAAAAACGCCCAACCATAAATGCTTAAGTAAGTAATCTCAAAACATCGTTATTTTTAATTGTTTCATACAACATTGACGAAGGGAAGTAACCAGTGCTGGCTGTTGACTTTGTTAGATATTCAATATTAAACATGTTAAATGTATAATGTTGTAAAAAATCTCGAATTATGGTTGGCTTAAAAATGTTTTATTATAAGCTGTTTACGAGTATACAATGAAGAACCAAAGTACGCACAAATTACAATGTATTTATACATCATAGATGGTTACCTACCTGTATGCTTAGAAGGTTATTTGCGTTTTGTTCTTAAAGTGACATTATGCCCATCCAGGGCCATATATTCAATGAACAGGAGTAAGTGTATTTAAGTTGACATTTTGTTATAATTCCTTTCAATTGTAAAAACTACTTCGCATGAACGATAAATAACCCACGTGGCCCATGAAAATTTTTGCATATATACTTTAGAATTCACCTGTAACGTTCACTTTATAAAAACAATTTGGCAGTCCTTCTTATATTTAAGCCAGATTTATACTTTATTCTAAATTTACTCTCGTGTTTCAGTACCAAATATTGGTCAATCACCATTATAACAGTCAATCTGGCGGCGTGGCAGAATGGTTAACGCGTTTGACTAGTAATAAGGATTGCTGACCGCGTGGGTTCAAACCCTGTTAGGGAAAAGCCGTTGTTTCCTTGAGAAAGAAACTTTACATTCAAGGCTTAGTACTGGTTGGTTCCAGGAACGGATTCGAGAGTGTTTCAATAAGCTTTTGAAATACATTGTCAGTTCAGCTTACAATGATAATGAAACTATGAGCATAATGCCACTTAAATTGCATAATTCTCGATTTTTAATATCACTTATTAAAAAAGATGAAAATATAAATGCAGCGTAAAGCTTCTATAACATCAGCCGCACGAAATGGTTCGTACCATTTGTACAGAAAACTTTGCCATAGAAAGGTTGCAGGCAACTTCGCAGTCTTACTAGACAGATTTCCATATCTGTCATGTGACATCATTTGATTACGGCCCGTGGTAACTGCAAGATGCTTGTGCGGCAAACCTGCGGTCCTCGCAAGACAAACACAAAACATTTTTCACGAGAACCTCTAGAAATTGCAAAGCTGCAGTACGATTTTCTTACGACGGTCCAAAATCTGTCCAAAAAAATCGCAGAAATAATGTGCATGTTGAGAAATCAGTCTGCGACGTTGCGGCAACCTTGCGACATTATAGAATTCGTATGAATTTCTTGCGTCTCCGTTTCTTTTGAACTTGTCGTCTGTTACAAATTGCGTTATCATCATTTCGTTATACAAATACTGACAATATAAAAGGGAGAATATAAATTCCCTGACAAAATATAACAATTATATTTATCCCATTCAGATTTAAGTCTATATTCTCCCGTATATCCCGTCCAAAACTTGTATAACTTTATCAAAACATGGAACGTATGTAACATTGCCTTTAACTGGATAATCGTGACGTTTATTGATATACACTGCTCTCGACATTCTATAAAGTTATTTCATTCTTTTCTTAAATAAAGGATGTTTGCTGTATTATGTTGACCCGGGTTACATATATGCAAACTAATGTTTATACATGGCCAATTAACCTGTCAAAATCTGTATAACTAATAATGTATGTTTCTTAATACTAACCTAAGAGTTTATTTGCAATACAGAGTAACGTAACAGTCAAGAGTAATAATCTTTAATACATACAGATAAAAAGACTACTTTAACTTTTCAAACACGCTTTCGATTGTCTTATGTTTGCTGTCCTCGAATACCATTAACAGTTTTCCAAAGTGTGTCTGCCAATGAACACTATTTTACTTAAATTTTGCAGAAATATTTGCCATACAGCGCTGTAACTCAACTGTATGCATTAAATTTATACGTTAAATAAGCCGATTTAATATACTCCGACTATTGACATAATGCATTCGAATTGAATGGCTTACTGTAAGTCGGTTATAGGTTATCTACAGAGTTTTAACCTTTACCCTCATATAAGCGTGTTTTGACGGCTTTTCACGCCCCCCCCCCTTTTTGAGGCTTCAAACGGATGCCCTATTTAGTCCCCAAACACCGTTTTTCGTTTGAGAAATGTTGTTAGAAAAGTGATCACTTTTTCAGCGCCTTCCCCCATCATCAAGGTACATGAGGGGTTTGCAAGAAGGGGGATGCGCCCCCTTCTGTCTGGGGGGTTTGAAGAGGCGGTAGTTCCCAACATCTTTAGGAAAAGTTTTGCCTTTGGTGAAAGGCTAATAATGACCCTAGGTCGATCATAAGGTAAGGTGTAACCAACGCTAAAAAGCCTTTGACTCTTTCTCACTTGCAGCACTTTGAAATCAGTTATGTGCCAAGTTTCATCAGTATTGAAGTATTTGTCATAGTTGCATAGCAGTTTGAACTTGTAACAGGAGGCTTTTCAATGAAAACGGCTACTTTTCACAATATACTAATGTGGTTAAAGGTTAAGAAACTATTTTTTTTTTCGCTCGAAAAATAATTTCTTAAAACTCTGTAAATAACATATAACCTATACTTATTTTCTGACGAATTTACGCTTTAAATATAATTAGATGTTTAAAAGATATAGATATTATTACCTTTGGGGATGCATGTAGGTATACCAATCCAAGTTCCTCTATCAGAGCATGTTATAGTTGTTGTTGATATTTCACTTGTTTGAATGATATTCTTGTTATGAAATCCTGCATCACAATCTATTTCAGCAGTTGACTCGTACTCTGTACTTTTCTTTTGACGTCTTATATATGCATTAATGGTGTTTAAATAATTTACATTTCCACAATCTACAAATATATAAGTTTTACAAATACATGCATGTTACGCAAAAGTTTTTGTCCTTTATAACTAATTAACGAAAAAAGTAAAGTTTTTAAAGACGTTTTCGGTAGTTTTCTGTGCGCATCGTTATGCGCTTCCAAGAAAGATAATCACGGATAATAACTCTTCAAATGAAGGTCAAGTTGAATAGTATTCGGATAAGTGTTTATATTTCGGCTATAAGCAAATAATGAGTAAATAATACAGAATAGATATTTCTAAATGTTCAAAAGGAGATCGGTTCAAAAGAATAAGAGGTCGTTTAGACAACATCACATAAAGCATTAGTACGACAGCATTGATGATAATTCTGCGCGCGTTACCCCACCCACTTGTGGTATAGTGACGAAAGTGCGTCACGACTTGATTACTGGCAGACAACTGGGCAAAGAAGTTTAAAATGATACATTTTAAAAGTGTTCAATAAAAAAACAAAATTAATATCTAAGAAATGTTCCGAATTTCATTATTTTCTTTGTAAATTTCTGAATACTTGCTTACTGTTCGGGTATGTTAGTCGAGTGAAAAAAAAATATGGCCCTAGATATGTTTAAAAAAAGATATTAAGTATCATTTACTTAATATAACATCAAAAGAAAAAGAAAGTTTTATTACAACATGTTTTTGTTGTATATTTGATAAAACATTTAGTATAACACTGATATTTCTTAAGAAAGCGTGGTAATTTTGACAGTTGGCATATGCGGTAACCATGGAAACTGCCCGTTAACAAAAAAACTAATACGTCAACATATATATTTTATTTCTATTTTTGAATCCACCATCAAATGTTACTTGATATATCAATAATGTAGAAAATTCTATGAAAGAAATTTCTTGATAGCTTTAATTTTTTACATAATTCATGTTTATTTTTCTCATTTTTTGTTTACTTATAAAGCATGTTATAAAGCATGAACACTCATTTTTTTAAAGAAATATGTTCCCAATTATCGTTTGTTTTATACAGAACCCTAAGATAAAGCAAGTTTTGTATAAAAATTATGTTTATTGTGAATGCAATAAGCTATTATTATAATAATATATAATATAATATATATTATTATAACACAGTTTTTGGCTATTTTGACAATTTTGAGATATACGGTTACCATAGAAACTGCCATTTTAAAAAAATCCAACACGCCAACATATATTTTTCTTTTTCTTTTTGAATTTGTCATTAAATTTACACAACATACAAAAAAATTAGAAAATCCTATGAAACACTTTTTTCAATATCTTTAATAATTCTCAGAATTCATGTTTATTTTTCTCATTTTTTGTTCGGTTGAGGAACATGGAAAACTCATTTTTTAAAGAAATATGTTCAGATTATCATTTTTTTTCATACGAATCATTAGATAAGGTTATCTTTGATAAAAACAATGCTCGTTGTTGTTTTTAAGCTATCTTATACATTTTCTATTCGTTATAACACAGTTTGGCTATTTTGACAGTTTTTAGATATACGGTTACCATGGAAACTGCCATTTGACAAGAAATCCAACACGTTTACATATATTTTTCTTTTTATTTTTAAATTCGTCATTAAATTTTACTCATCATACAAAAAAATAAGAAAATTCTATGAAAGGATTAATTTTTCATAAAACTGTAGAAAATGTCTTTAAATACCGAAAAATACACTGGTGAAAATTGTTTGCTAATTCGTACAAATTGACTGGTTCATTTGTAACCTTCTTGTTGGTTTATACAAATTTATTTTAGTTCGATTGTGTTGGAAGCTATAAGCTTATTCAAACACTCTCGAACCTTCTTGTTTGTCATACTTAATTACCTAATTATAACGGAAAGTTGCACACATATAGCCCGGCTAACAAAGCTATGCCCATTTTTTTCAAATTATAGAGTTCCTTTTTTAAAGTTGACCTAGTGTTCTTCTGATAAATTTTGTTACTGTCCGTGTGTTCCTTGCGCTAAGTTACGGCACGTTTTTGCTTATTTCATTATTCAAAAAGTGTGTACATCATTATGAAACGTACAACGCTCATCCTTAGAAAATACTTAGGTTATATAATGTTGGTTTTGAGTGTATATCAGTTCAAAAGATATTTTGTCTCCTCATTGTTTCCTGCGCTTTCATAATTTAATGCAGTTTTAGCGATTATTAAGTAAGGTCGAAACAATTTACATGGAACAAACCTCGCGGTTTCAACAATTCGTATTCTGCTTCATTTTAGTGAACGTATTTTAGATAGATACCTTTTCTTATACAGGTTGGTAAATTCGTCCAGTTTCCTGTTTCACTACAGGTTATTATTCTGGTGGATATATCTTCGGTTTGGACTTCATCTTTACCTTTAAAACCAACATCACAGCTCATGTTTGCAATAGATGTAAACACCGTGCCGTTCATATAATTCCTTTCATTTACATTAGTCAAACTTATCTTTTCTAGTTTTCCACAATCTGTTAGGAAATAAAATTATTATAAAATACTTATGCTAATTTTCGTAATCTTGTAATCTTATTTAATTAAAAATAGCATAACTGAGTGTGAAAGGAAACAACAATTTTGAAATGATATAAACAAACTCTTTTGTTTAATAGTACAAAAAAGAAGTACAATTTTTATAGTATATAAATTGTATGTGTTAAAAGGTACATTCCTTTAGGTGCGCAAGATGGTAGGTTCACCAAGGTTCCATTCTTGGAACATGTTATTGTAGTTGTTGACAGTCCAGCTGTTTGTGTGTCATGTTCGTTATAGTAACCACTATCACATACTACATCTGCTGTAGAGTTAAATTTGGTGTCATCATGCAGGTTTGCTGATTCTAGATTAAGGTTTGTTAGGTTAAGTTGATTGACAGGTCCGCAATCTGAACACAAGAATAAAATGAGAAACTTTTTAATATCATGCAATATAACATGACCTTAGCTATTAACCATGTATGAACATAACTGATAAACACATAAAAATAATAAAACAAACAGTTTTCTGTTAATCTAGCAAGTTGGTAATGTCATGTTCTGACTTTGGTTAACATTATTTAAACGTTTTGTCGATGTCATTCAATTCAGAAACAATAGTAATTAACCTAAAAAACATTGATATCTTAACTAAAAACAACAACAACTTTTTTACAATATTTTTGGTAAACATGCTTCAATAATTCAAAATCTAAAAGTTGTGTCTGACATATGAATATTATCTATTTCTAAATTGAATTCGAATTGAATTAAAGGTTACTCAAGATCTCAATAATAAACCCTATATTTGAAAGTAAGTAAATTTTCTTTTTTTCTGCTACATCACTTTTACCGTTTGTTTATAAGCATATACTATGAACACAAACTATGAACCTACATAAAACGGTTGTTCATTTGCATTTACGTTTTTTATCTTAAAGAAATCTATTCGGGACGAGCAATTGAGAAAAAACGCTTAAAAGTATCAGTGTGAAATAAAAATAACAACTTTATTCTAAGCGGTATCATTATAAAAAAGTAAATTATAAAATAAAAAACCGGTCCAAATCAGTGTAACAAAATATATAAATCATAGATAAATAAATAAATACCTTTTCTGATACATTTCGGTAGATTTGCCCATGTTCCGTTTTCGTTACATCTAATCACAGTGTATGTTATTCCTAGTACCTGGCTGCTATTTAACTCCTTATATCCCTCATCACAACTTATATTCGCCAGCGACGTATAAATTGTGGTTCCGTTGATAGGATTCCTGTTTTCAGCATTTGATAAATTTAATTTGTCTAAACTTCCACAATCTATAACAATTGTAAAAAATGTGAATCATTAAATAAATACATCTCAAAAAATGATTATGATCATTAATTGAAGACAGGCATGTTTAACTATAATTAAATATAACTTTATATTAAAAAAAGAATTATTCATGTCTGAAGGAAGACTGTATTTATTTTTAATCTATTAAACATTATTGTTTCATACCTTTAGGAACACATTTTGGCACATTGATCCATGTTCCTGTATCAGAACATGTAATTTGTTGGTTTGATATTCCAGCTGTTTGATTTCTTCCTTTAATATAATATCCGTCATCACAGTTAATATCTGCTATTGATTCAAATTTTGTATCTGTATATAGACGTCTGTGATCGGCATTAGTTATCGGGATATCTATTAGGTTTCCACAATCTGAATAAAACACAGTAAATTGCGCAAAAATATTGAAATTGTCTTAATTTGTGGTAATCGACTTTTTTTCTCGTTACTCACATAAAACGAATTTGCCCTGTCAGAAGGATTAAAATGCAAAATGGTTAAAGAAAACACAGAAAGACTCACAAATTTTTCATGATCGTCGAAAAGACCTTAATTGTAAAATAATCAATGTAAATATACATTGTATCATTTAACTATTTATACTAGCAGTATGGATGATATAATTTTCGTCATTAAAAAGTCTGGTAGATATTGCAATTTCTATTAAGTATACATGAAGGAAATAGTCATATTTTTTATAAGTTCAAACAGCACATCATCAATGTTTATTTTGATGCTAGGGAGTATGTTATATAACATCTACTTTAATCATGATGACACATTGTCGTCAATACATGAAGATGTTACGTTATGACACTTGTATATATATAAATGATAAATGTATTAATTTGATCTTACAACATAGTATTAATGTTACGTGAGCAGCGTTTAAACGTGAAATATCTATAAGAAATTTAAGGAACCAAACACAATTATGTATTTACTTTTTCGGACACAGTTTGGCACTTTAACCCACGTTCCGTTCTCAGAACATTTGAGCAGTGTGGATGATACTCCCTTCATCTGGACTTTACTTTTATCATAGTACCCTGTCTTACATATTACAGCAGCAGTGGATCCGTATTTTGTGTCAGTAAATATGAGTCTGTTTGCAGCATTTGATATATTTAATATTTCAAGAGATCCGCAATCTGAAACAATAAGACACTTAATTATAAAGGACTTTCATGTCATTTTTTCATGTATGTCATTTGCATAAAAGCAGAACATTCATTATCATTTATTTGATTAAAGAAACAATTTGTTGAAAAGTTGAGATATACAAATAGGGATGTTGGTCAAAGTTCCTTACCCTAGTAGTTTATGTTGCATTTGGTTGATTTTGAGTACATAAACTTTTGAATTCATTTAACCATAACTATCCAAAAGGAACGCCTATGTTATCAATTACTTATTTATTACCTAATTTAAAGTTATAATACTACAGTGTAACTTCTGAATTCCGGAACTTCTATAATCCGGAAACTTCTGAAATCCGAACAATTTTCAGGGTGCCTAAATTTCTCCTTCTGTTTTATATGTAATCAAAATCTGAATAACGGAACTTCTAAATTCTGAATTCCGAAAGATTTTCTGGTAAAATTTGGGTTATATCAATCTAAATTTACTTTTTTTTACTTTACTTCCAAACTCCTGAAATAAAAAAGGTGTGAAGGAATATTGTACTTGTAATTGAAAAACCTTCAAAATGTCAGTATCTTCCAATTAACATAACCCATTTATCTTGACAACTATTATAATAACAACCTATCAAGCATATTAAAAGTGTTCTGCTTACCTTGAAACACTTTCCCTGTACGGATGACTAATTATATCTCTCAGATTCTTCGGATTCGTCTTGCCGTTCTAATTACCTTCTTACAAGATGGCGGCTAGGAATCGTTCTCGTCTTGCCCGAACTAAATCTCGTACCTTCCGGGAACGGTATGTTCCGAATTACGGTTACACTACCATACCTCACCACACTCCCCCCGACTTTAAAGATGAAATCCTCTCACTTGAAGTGCGGAAACCCGAGATTAGAGTCCACTCCTGGGTTTCAAACCAGTACCCACAAAACCGCCTTTACAGGCGTTGGCCTGTAAACTCAGATTATAAGTGGGCAGGCATTAGCCTGTGCAACAGTAATCTGCCAAATGCCTATCTGACAAGTTTTTGACAGAGAGCTTAACTCGATAACTGATATCTTAGATATCTTACCTTCCCGGGCACTGTTTTAACAGTTGCCAGCGTCCAGTTCCTAAGCAGATTGCAACTTACACCTCCATACCAAACCTGAGTGTTGACTACAGATTTATGGAGCTACTTATTACACCGCAGCAGCCACATTAACACAGAACAAGAAGGCAACAAACTTAGCATTGCACATTTGTACTTGTTAATATCACAGGCTTTTGTTATTTCCCAATAAGATCTCTTCTTGTATCTTCAGAACAGGACCTGTTGTGCCAACCTGCCCATGACCATCAGTTTTCATGCTGCAAATGCAATTTCACATGTCGTCACATGACTTGCACTATCCTGACCCCTGCCATACCAGAAGAATGTCTTCTTAAACCGGGTCCTGGTCACTGCAACACCCCCCGAGACCACCTGATGGTATATCCTGCCTCATCTGAAGAACCTTTCTACTTATTGGGAATCCTACCTTTAGTATCGCCCATGTCCCTCAATAGAACTTAGTCTATTTATAGGTACTGTTCCTTATTCAGCCAGTGGGACTTAGCCCTAGGATCTACTAGAACTACTTAATGACTTAGGTAATACTAAAAACCCAGCACTAGCTCTTAGAACTAGCACTGCTGACGGAAAGTACTCTACAGCTTCTAGCGAAAGTTGTTCCACTACTCAAAACTGTGCCCTATTTCCCCTTCGATCATAAGAGCATCGTTCTGTATTCTCAATATCTGCTCACAATCTTACAGCATCTTCAAACACACTAAACTTTAGCACCATTGACCTGATTCTGAGCCTACAACCTCAACATTTGGTCATTTGCTTCCTTGTGAACCTTTGCGACCCTTGTGACATTGGAATTGCCGACGATACAATGGATCCGCAAATCTCTTCCAGATTATCAGCATTATTGCGATGATACCTTATGACCTTCGTCAAACTTCATTTTTCGCACACCTCGTGATACCTGGTTATCGACATTATTGCGATGATACCTTATGACTTGTCATGGTCAAACTTCATCTTCACACACCTTGCGATACCAAGAGAATTGCAACATCTACGTTCCTCATGACGAGGTCCAAGTCAACACTTGCGCAATGATCACATCCCCCACAAGGCAGTTTCCTCAGTTCGACCCCAGAAACATACTTGTACAATGCCCCGATACCGGTATTCGTGACAATGCAGCTTTCACATGCTTGAACTGTTCTGCAACACACTTGCTAATGTTTCTTTACATGCTGTCTAGATCGAGAATACATCCAGCATGGAACTTGGTCCATGACTGTTTCCTTCACAAACCTAGTCTCACTCCTTGCTTAGCATGAAATGACGCTGGTTTGCGACTCTGGCGCTCACCAGAAGAACACATACTACCTCCTCCCCTTTTTATTTGATTTTTTTATTGCAGTGAGGGGCAGTCAGACTTGAAATGACCCTCTTTCCCACAACCGAAACAAGTTCTTCTAGGCCATCTACTTCTTCCTTGAGAAGTCTTCTCCTCATCTAGTTTCAGGACCATGTTGTCAAAACATCTCTGAAGCTTCTCAATTGCCACTTCCAAAGAACTCAACTGAGATGGAGCAGCGTTGGCTTGCGCAACCTCAGGAGCTTCTTCTAGGGCAAACACATTAGCGCCATCGTCAACAACTTCTTTACTAGCCCTCTTCTTAGAACGGCCATAAACTGACTGATGCAGGTGCTGATACCATTGGACTTTGTTCATTGTCTCTTCCATGGTTGAAGGACTATCCATGGCTATGGCTACCGCGGCTTCTTTGCCTACCAGACCCTTACAAAACTTGCTCACTGTCTGCCTATTGGAGAAGTATTCAGGCAGGTCTTTGAACGCATTTGTCGCCAGGGTCATGACCCTATCTGCCCAATCATCAAGAGACTCTCCCTGCAGCTGTGAAGATTGCTGGAAACACACTTGAGCTGTCTCAGCAAGTTCCCTGGAACCAAATCTCGTCTCCAGTTCCTGCAAGAGCTTCCGATTAGAAATATCGCCTTCTCTCTCCACGATGATTGCATGATAGTCAGCGGCTTTTCCAGTCAGGCACCAGCATAAACCATCAAGGCATTCGTCTGACGTTCAATCGCATGCTTTAGCATAACGAAAGAACTTCTGCTTAAATGCCAGCCAGTTTGCCTTTCCATCATACTGCAACCTCTTCGGCAGACTCCGAATAAATGCTGCAGTTTCGGACTTTTTCGCGCTATGTTTAACTCTAGGTTGCGGAGAAGATTGTCTACTCCGTCCAGATGATTTATCACTTGAGGAATCATCATACCTAGCAGCTACGTTTAGCTTGGGACGCGCCCCAGCTCTCAAAGACTTGGCCTTTGAGGACAGGGGGTCAACCGCACTACTTGCATTTTTGGCGCGAATGATATCTTTGGCTACTTCCAAGAATTTTTGTACCTCTTGCCAATCATTTCTTGAAGGAATTTTGTCGGGCTCCTCAGCATCTTCATTGAAGTTCCCTTTTTCTTGAACTTCCAACAAGCTGTCCAAAATTGCTCGACTGTCCCCTCCTTCACCAGAATCTTTCCTTGACGAAGATGGTACTTCAGGTAGTATTTTCCCCCAATCTAATGGCAACCCCACACTTGGTGAGAAGTCCAGCAGAGCTACTTCCTCTTTATCTAAAGTGCGCTCTAACATGTCTTGCAGCACTCCAAGTGTTATATTCCCTCCACTATTACGGATTGTAATAATAGACTCAGCTATCCTTGAACTTATGCCCGGAATCCTTAGGAGTTCCTCTTTCGAAGCAAAATTAACACAAATTCTTTCGCTGCAACCTGCCATTATTTTTTATCTTACTTGGTAGCCCAAAAATATAACGACGACTAATGCAGGAATAAGTTATAATTCGTGCAATTGGATTCAGTGAAGTTCAGCTAAAGTATGTCAAGTCAATCAGTCGTTAGACAGCAGACTTGCAATTATTTTACATTCGAAATTACTTTATTGTATATTCAAAGTCTTGAATAACAGACAATTAATTCCTACCCGAAAAATAATTTACATTTATCTTAACAATTCAGATTAAAATTATGAAAGAATATTTACTTAGTAATTCAAAAATCAATAACGAAAATAAAATACAAAAATCTGACTTTGTGTATTGACGTTGAAAAACAACAATGCAAATAAATTCAATCAATTATACTGAACCGCTTTAAATATACCAATAATTTAACCCAGATACTATTCAAAAATATTTAAAATATAATGCTGAACTAGCACAGTTTTCACGTGCGAAACTGATCCAGGGCGGAAGCTTAGCTTTCCGATACGCATGCGTCGTAAGTCCGAATATCCGAAGTTTCTAAACTTACCAAAAGAGTACTCTAAATACTCAATTTTGGCAAATTTCCACATTAAATCACCTAAACGTACAGTGCTTGTTCAATCCAAACCAACAGTCCCTTTTCCCCCTCCCAAATATTGGAAATACTTAGATTTCAATATTTGAAAACCAAAGTTTTTATGGTTGAGAAAATCGCTGGTTTACCTCCGGATTGCGTAGAATTCCTACGAAGTTGACGTGAATTCGAATAGTAGCTGCCACCATTAAAGTGTTCTGCTTACCTTGAAACACTTTCCCTGTACGGATGACTATTTATATCTCTCAGATTCTTCGGATTCGTCTTGCCGTTCTAATTACCTTCTTACAAGATGGCGGCTAGGAATCGTTCTCGTCTTGCCCGAACTAAATCTCGTACCTTCCGGGAACGGTATGTTCCGGATTACGGTTACACTACCATACCTCACCACACTATCAAACACTTGTTTAACGTGTGAAAATTAAGAAATTGAGTACAATAATGTGATAAAATGAAAAAAAAAACAGGTAAATTTGCAGGTATAAAAAGTATATGAAATATATTAAAGGATAAATTGTGATAATAAACATTATGCTACTGTATCAGCAAATTCAGTTATAGGTGATGATAAAATTAAAAATAGTTAAAGTCCTATAATTGTGCTATTTTGTTAATTAAATCAGCTTTATATATTTTTCATCATGCTTCCGAGGGATCACTTTGTTTCCAGAATTTTGTACTTCACAACAGCAGGTGTCAAGTGCCGTGTGGCAGCCGTAAAAAGTTGCCTCGTACTTCACTTCAGTGTTGTTATATTTTCTGGTCCTTCGGGATCATTGATACACTATAAGTGTTGAGAATTGAGTACCGCTCAAGCCGGTGCTAGGGGGCGTGAGGGATGTTGCACTTATTCATTATCCTTCATGTACAGACTCAATCAAACCGAGTCTGCAATTTTTATGTTATTTTGTTGTGATTAATGCTTCCGAGGGATCACTTTGTTTCCAGAATTTTCCTATAAAACAGTTGATGTATAATAATTGTACTTTTTTCAGATAATTCCGAATTTCTGAATTCCGGAAACTTCCATATTCCGACCTTTTTGGCTAGCCCCAGGTGTTCGGTTTTCAGAAGTTACACTGTAGTAATTATTGTATACGAGTTTATAGTTACATATAAATCCAACCTTCCTAAAATACGCAAAAATCTTGATGGACGAATACGCTTCAACGGGTGCAAAAATATCTGTTTTATGTTAGTGACGAGTCTGTTTAATAATGAGTGACGGACTATTTTTTCCCGGTTGATTCACGCCTTTACTATTCATGACGTAGTATAAAGAAACGGGAACGAATAATGGCACTTTGTTGGGAATCCATTGCTATATTTAGTAACGACATTCCTCAGTCAAAATATGCATGTATCATTCAATAAACATATTCCACTGAGTTTTATACATTTTTACAAACATTTCTAATATAAAAAGGACACAGTTTACTCCGAATTTCAATATCGGATAAATAGCATAAATGATTTTATCTACCGCCGTCTGCAGCTATATACATGTATATAAGTCAGCATGGGATTCCGTATTATCGGCGTACTTAACGTTTTCTGTATGAATTTAATTGATGTTTTTAATAATGAATATTGTGTGTGAAGCAGAATAAATTCAACTTGTCATTTCATTTTTTATTGAATGAGGTCAAATATTTTTTAACTTCACCATATACATGACACACATGACAGAATACTACGAGTACGTCGGTAATAGAGTTAGAGTTAGAGTATATTATTACCCCTCTGGGAGTTGTTCTTACTGTTAATGCAAGTGTACCACGTGACTAAGAATTTTGTACTGTTACATAGGTAACAGTATTTTTTAACAGTATAAAATCTGGTCACGTGGTCTATTTTCTAAATAAAATGAAATAAAATGGCCGCCATTTTTCTCTAGATTCATTCTTATTTTCGACGATAGGGCATCGCCGAAGTAACTATTACTCTCATAAAATTTAGTTCTTTGCACCCTAGAGTTCCTTTCGTGTATAACATTATATAAATAACACATGGGTTTGTGGGTAACAGTAAAAATATTATCCCGAGGAAAATACTGTTAGCCGAGGCGTAGCCGAGAAGGATCAGATTTCACAGATCATTACCGTGTAAATGGGTAAGTGTTTTGTTTCCTAAAATTGTATGTTTATGATATGTAGATATCATCACTGGCTTAAAGGGTATTGGAAAAAGAAAACTTCACAAATAGGCCTACAGTAAAGTACACTTAAGGTAAGGACAGTTTAGTTATTGTTACTCTTGGTTTTTTTTTTGTTACAGTTAGATCTAGATTTAGTTGACAATTTCAGATAATTGCAGTATTTTTGTTCGGGTAATAAAATAAATAACACATGGGTTTGTGAGTAACAGTAAAAATATCATCCCGAGGAAAATACTGTTACCCGAGGCGTATTTTCCTCCGGATGAAATTTTTACTGTTACCCACAAACCGATGTGTTATTTATATATTGTCAATAGTAAAGCGCAAAGGAAATCTTTCCGTTACAAATAGACGACGAATTGTTTGATACAGATTTTAACTTTTAACCCTGACTCAGAATGGATATTTTGATGTTATTGAATAATCTAATGCATTATTAGGCTTTAATTTTGAGGAGGAGAAGCTTCGACAAATTCTACCACCTGTAAAGTCAATATTTAACACAACTGTACCGTCAAATATCCGTACAATGTCGGAAATTGAAGAAATTTTACGTACACTGACCATATACTGCATAATGCAAGACTAATGAAATATCCACCCACAATTACTGACAAATTTTTGAAAACTGAAGACATTTCATCAGCGAGTCCGAATCACCGTAAATGGATTTGAACAATAATTGAATCTGACAGTGACAATAAAAATATCTTTACACTTTAATAAATAATTGAACAAAGTGAACTGATACATTCCTAGTTGTAAAAGAGAGTTTATCATTTAAAAAACTATTGACATTGTTTAAAGTTTATGATATTTACCCGACACGGAAACGGCCATATTTTCTAAATGAAAAAATTTGTTCGAGGCGTGGCGATTTCGGAAAGGCTGATGTTTTAATGGTATGAATTTAATTTGTGACGAAATACACACACACACACACTCGTGAGTTGAATAATTAAGAATACCTTTGCGTATGCAGTTAGGAATGTTGGTCCAAGTTCCTTGTTTAGAACATTTGATTATAGTAGTTGATGTTGCAGGTGTTTGATTTTGTCTTTGATTGTAATATCCATCTTCACAATCTATTTCTGCTGTAGAATTGAATTTCGTGTCATTGTAACGCCTTTGTGCTGCATGAACTATGACGATGTCTTGAACAGCATGGCAATCTAATAGAGAAAACAGGCTTATGAAAGCTGTATGTCAATGTTTAACAGTGCCAATGAGCTTGTAGTAGTATTCTATACCTATTAAAAAAGAAAGTTGTGGAAATTGACAATGTTCACATTTTTGTAACACATTGCACACTTGTTCAGGTTGATTATCGATAGATATATGCTTGATGAAACAATTTTGAAATCATATAAGCATCTCAAAATTTCATGAAAAGTAGGATCACATTTAAAGTTTACCTTTGGGAAAACATTTTGGTGTAATTTTCCATTTTCCTGTATACGTTTTGAAACACTCGGCGTTTGGTTCTGATTACTATCGCAGTAACCTAAAACACATATGACTCATGCCGTAGCGTTGTATTTGGTGTTACTATTCAAAACAGTCATATAAGCTGCATGATCTATCCTTAATAAACTTGACACTTTACATGTTGTCTTGTAACTGTTTAATCATTAAAGTTTAACAATACACAAGCTAAGCATCAAAAACATGTTTTAAACAATCTTTTTATTAATTCACCAGACATCGACATGTGCATCAGTTGTTTTCATCAAAGTCATTGTAGCCTTTTTAGCTATACATTGTATATACAAAAGAATACTCTCATGGTTCTTTCCTCCACAAATCTTACCATTCGTGAGTGAAATTTGTACATTTCCCGAGGTTCATATAACAGTGATTTTATCGGGAAGTGCGTCAGGATACGAAAAATATATACCTTTACAAAACTTTATTTTTTTTGTTTCTTTTTTTTCCCTTTTTTTTAAGAGAAAGGAACTTTTTTAATTTACACCAGAGTAATTGATTGTAAGTAAGTTAGCCATTACGATTATGTTTCAGTAATTCATTTTTATATGATTTGAACGAAATACATGTACTACAATAAATGTACAAAAACGATGATTTTCATTCATGCAACATTGCTGGTTTATGAATGGTGAAATAAATTATCTAGTATATATAGATAATTTGCACGAATTACAAACAAATATAGCAGAAGCAAGGTATGTGTGATTAACTTAAATTATCCGTATCAGGTATGTTAACTAATAGCAAACGTAAAGAAGATTATTTTCACAAATTTAGCCTTACGTTCGATTCTTTCTAATAACTTATGTCATTTACCTATAAATAAAAAACCAAATTCTTGTTTGTGGGTAAGTTCTTTAACAAAATACTCATTTCTGCCAAGTAGTTTCAATTTCCATCCACCGGTTCAAAAGATAAACACCTGACAAGAAAAGCTGCTAACAGACGGATGGACGGAAGGACAGATGGACGGATGGACAAACAGGTGAATACCAATATACGCTAAAATTCTTTCGGGCGTATAATAACATAAATGCAGACTTTTTTGACCGAGTGTGAACTTGAAGGATAATGAAACAATGCAACATCCCTGAAGCCCCTAGAACAGACTTAAGCGGATCTTGGATTAATGATCCCGAAGAGCACTAAAGTTTGTGTTTTGACTGAATTTAGTAGTCCATAAAGACACAGTCAAGTTGAAATACAGACAATGCGTTTCACTACAGTGACATATAGTTTTTATGCCCCCACAGAGTGGGAGCATATAGCGTTGCACTTGTCCGTCCGAGTGTCCGTCCGTCCGTACGTCTCTCCGTACGTCCCTAAATCTTGTGAACGCAACTCCTCTTAAACCGGATAGCAGATTTTGCTTAAACTTCCAGGGATGAACAACCTTAATGTGTAGATGATAGTTAAGGAAGGAATTTTTGCTGCGACCAAATTTAACAGAATTATGGCCCTTTGTTGATTTTTTCACTATATACTATGTAGAAATTTTGTGAACGCAACTCCTCTTAAACCGGATGGCAGATTTTGCTTAAACTTCCAGGGATGAACAACCTTAATGTGTAGATGGCAGTAAAGGGAGGAATTTATGCTGCGACCAAAGTTAACAGAATTATGGCCCTTTGTTGATTTTTTCACTATATACTAAATAGAAATATTTTGTGAATGCAACTCCTCTTAAACCGGGTGGCAGATTTGCTTAAACTTCCAGGGATGAATAACCTTAATGTGTAGATGGTAGTAAAGGGAGGAATTTTTGCTGCGACCAAATTTAACAGAATTATGGCCTTTTGTTGATTTTTTCACTATATACTGTGTAGAAATTTTGTGAACGCAACTCCTCTTAAACCGGATGGCAGATTTTGCCTTAACTTCCGGGGATGAACAACCTTAATGTGTAGATGGTAGTAAAGGGAGGAATTTTTGCTACGACCAAATTTAAGAGAATTATGGCCCTTTGTTGATTTTTAGTTTTCAACTTGTGGCACATGTAGTCCAAAAAATATTTGACCTAGAGTCATAAGATTGACAGAGCAATGGCGTGTGGGGGCATCCGTGTCCTATGGACACATTTCTAGTTTAAGTGAAAATCGCACATTTTGTCTCATTCAATATTTCTCAATAGTTCATTATTACGCACATGTATATAATAAATATTCTTAGTTATACAAATTGCTGACGGGATACACGGGAGGAAATATCGACTGAATGAGAAACAATATGACAAAAGCGAAAGCAGAGGGTCAAATTTGTATCAGCAAGGTTGTATTTGCCAATGAATTTATTAAAATGCAAATCGTTTTTGTCGACAAGCTCTTCAGATAACCAATCAATTTTGGACTGGTTTCAAAGAAGCGCGAGAAAAGGCGCATGTTAAAAAAGATGGCGTCAGACGTTTAACGGTTACGCAAAAGCCGTGCAATTAATGTCATTCAACAGCTGGTGAAACTTAACATAAATCTTTAAAATAATGACATTTGTGTCAGGAAAAGTGCCGTAAAAACGAATTATTAAAATATGAACACACGTTAGTGACCGTCTACGATGTAGAAATGCATGGTTATAAGTTCTCGATTCGGTTCTTTACAGCATATACGACGTCTTATACAAGTATTTAAGTCAACAAAAGTTTGAGAAATTTATTTGCATAATTCGAGGTATCTATATTGTAACATATTTAAGGGATATTATGGCAATATCTGAGTAATTAGACAATTTCGGCATTTTTTAATAAGGGGCGAGTGAATGAGCGCAAGTTCAAAATGATCAAATGTCAGTTACTTTCAACATAGCTGCTGTCGTTGAATTAACAGAAGGCACTTTGAAACAAACATTTTTAAAAGTTAAGAAAAAAATCCAATACCTGTGCAAAAGCCAACACGTTACTATTATGACATGCGAGTAGTTCCCGAACAGAAGCAATATCCGCATATTTTGTATAAACACATAATTTGTACTTGCATTCTTCAAACATTGGTATCAATTCACGCAGATGCATGGACTTAACAAAATCTACTTAAGTCTTTTCAGCAGTAATGAAACAAAGTTTTCATTTTAAATCACGTTCACCTGTGTGTTGTTAAACGTTACTCATTAACATTTGGATTGTAAAGATATGAAGACAGCAAAAGTGTTGAAAACAATATCTATAAGCCAATGAATTAGAGCTTGACAACAATACATATCAGGGACTATATCTCCGGGAAGATCTTAACAAACTATGAGACAATTTGCAACAAAGAAAGAAGTTAAACCATCAACAAGACGGGGATAAGTTTTTAGGGGCATTTAGGCCTAGATTTGTCGCTGACAATAATTGATTCGTGCTTAAGTTAGAACGCGACACTTTGCGAACTTTCGAGTAGCGTCTTGAAAATTGGCATGCAGAAAGTTGACCATATTTCTGATTTGATTCTGTTGATTGTATTCCAATAGTTTTAGCCAATTTTTGTACACATGACGTCAAAGTTGACCATCAAAGCCCGTTTTTGAACATGACGTCGTTGCGTATCCTTGGCAACTGTTACGGGTATTTCAACGTCATTGGGGGACAAAATATCTAAAATTCTAAAGCATGCGACGGAAATTATTTTTTCCTTTAAACTGTTATAAAATTTATTGTTTAACGCCGAAAAGTGTTTGAAAAATGGAAAGAATATTGTAAATTTTGGGTAAAATTTGATATTCAGTTTAGCCGCATTTTCCGGCTTAAAACCGGCTAATTAAAAGATTCCTGAAATAAAATTTTGATTTTTTTCTTTAAACGTCCTTTAAAATACATACTTAGTCAAAATAACTAAAACAATTAGGTGGTCACCGACTCAATTTTTCCGGCACACGTGACTTCATTTCCCCCAACCCTTTGGATAAAAAATTAAGTCACGCTATCACGGGGCGTTATTTTGATGCTATTAAAACGATCGCCCTGTGTCAAAATCCCGCTATTAACGGCACTTTACGCCATTATGACCACTGCGGAAAATATATGAATGCAATAAAGGGTACGGAATGCCGTATAATATATATAGACAGGTAAAAATAAGTGAAATCTGAATACTTAGATGTACGGGACCGTATATAATGCAATACCTATATGACTAATATACCGTGATCCGTACACTCGAAATATATGGGAACTTTGTATGATACGTATTCTTTTTAATAACACGGTCAGATATTACCAAAATATGATTTTTTATTCTTGTAAATACAAAGTTTGTATATAAAACAGAGAATAAAGATGTACTTCATAATTGCTCAATTTCTACAAGAGGAAAGAAATAAAAGTCTGATCTGACATTTGTCAGAATAACATTAAATAGTAAAACTTTGAGTAAAATGTAATATTTCCCGGTTTTATTAACATGTCAGTTGCATACTGATTAAATGGTCGGTGAACAGAACATATAAAACATCGACAGATCCTCTACAGTGCCCGTAGCATGTGCAGATAAAAACATGACAAAATATATTGAATGTATAAAGATTTACAACGCAACACTCCTTCGGCAGTATCTAGCTCGGTACCGCCGGTTCGCGTATATGTTCTGCTAAACATCCGCAGACGTGTATTTATAGCGTTTCAATATATTTCATGTTTAAAGTACTGTTTCTAAATTGTCCTGTTCAAACTAAACTCTACCATAAATTTGGCTATACAGTGAATAATGAATATTTGCAAAGCCGATTTGATAGTAATGTTTTTAATACAGCGTTTATGGTCAATCCTCAATTAATCGTTAATTTTAACATTATGATGTTCTAAAATGATAACCAAAACTATTGAAGCTGTTTATTTACTTGTAGAATCGAACGTGCTACATCTGTTATCCAACACCCACTGAACTGACCGTTGCTTCACCCTAATATAATTGACGACTAAATTTCAATTATAAACCGTATATCTTAATTTGTCAATCTTTCGCCAATTATTTAGCATATACTCTGTCAAATTGTTGCAATAATTTTTGATTACAAGTAACATTCAAATTCTGGTTTTTAATAGGTTAAATGAAATACATATCAATCACAGTATATCACGCATATAACGGGTAATGCAAAATGTATAGATTTGCAAAATTTCTTGTAGATTATGCATTAATTTATGATTGAATTTCCGTAAATTTCTAAATTTACATAAACACATATAATTGATGTTTGTTCCTTATGGCATATTTCTCGATTCAAGTTTATTAATCTTATTGTATTACAATATCAAAAAGTTACACTGCAATGATAACTCTCAGCTAAATTTGTTTGCGCAGCGTCTGTGTTGCCGTTGAACGCCTGACGTCATTTTCTTTACATGCGTCTGTTCACTGTTCCTTATGAAGTTATTAATCATGCTTAAAAACAAACAAAAATTCGTTTGTTTTTCGTACATTTTTTTCAGCAAACATAAACGTCACAAAATGGATATGCGATAATATTGCACTTCGACCAAGCCCATGATAGTTAATTAGACAATTTTTGTTACATATCTTGCAAGTTTCGTACACTGCTGACAGTTCTTTTTGGCTCAAGTAACACGTTATATTAACATGTACCTGTATTAAGACTTTAGTAGCCTAGGTTCCAGTATTTGCTTTTGTTAAAAAAATCGAGTATATATCAATCAGAAATTGTGACGTGCTCGTAGGAAATGACGCGTATTTTAAGCGAATAAGCAAAATATCAACGCCTAAATCTTAAGCGAATAAGCAAAATATCAACGCCTAAATTGCTAGGCTAAGATTTTAAATATAAATATGCTATTTCATCGTCAGGTCTCATTTTAGATTTTAAGAATTTGCACTGGAACATTGTTGTTTTATATGTATAAGTAAAACTCTAGAACAATTCTCCTGAAAAGGTGAACATTATTGCCGCACTTTGAAGTCTCAAAAGTATCTGCATACATCGAATTTCGTTACAAAATTACTAACGGGGTGGGGGGGATAAAATCACGTGTACCGAAAAATTTGAGTATACATTTTGTAGGACGTTTAAAGAAAAAAATCAAAAATTTTAATTTAGCAATTCTTTAATAAGCCGCTTAAAAGCCAAAAATTGAGGCTAAACTGAACGTCAAAATTTACACAAAATTGACAATTTCTTTCCATTTCTCAAAGATTTTTCGGCGTAAAACAATAAATTTTATATCAGCGTAAAGGAAAAAATAATTATCGTCGAATGCTGTAGGATTTAAGATATTTTGTCCGCCAATGGCGTTGAAATACCCGTAACAGTTGCCAAGGTTACGCAACGACGTCTTGTTCAAAAACGGGCTTTGATGGTCAACTTTGACGTCATGTGTACAAAAATTGGCAGAAACTATTAGACTAAAATCAACGGAGTCCAGTTAGAAATATGGTCAATTTTTTGCATGCCAATTTTCAAGACGCTACTCGAAAGTTTGCAAAGTGTCGCGTTCTACCTTAAAAGCACAAAACTCCATTATAAAAACTAGCACTAAACGTTATTCTTACACATAAAGAACATTAAAAATTTTGTCAATTTAAACAACAATATACGAACAGAATTTGCT
>NW_026859571.1:0-149150 GCF_026571515.1 Ruditapes philippinarum | reverse complement strand
TGAAACAAGTGGCGAGCATATTTAGATTTGTGGTTTGTCTGTGGACATGTCTGTACGTCACATTAGTACATCGTTTATACTTAATCAATTTAAAACAGAAGAAGGAATAAGCTATAGACGATGTAACTTAGTAAACACATTGACCATGGTCAATGAGTACTCTTATTGGTCTTGAGGTAAAACAAAAGAGTAATACTGTGTAAAATTTCCAAAATATACACTTGAATGTAAAATAAGAGCTTTTTCATTAATTAAATGTTATTGTAACATCAACTACATTTAAGGAATATAATGTTTTGGTGATTCGATACACATGATTGTATGAGCATTACTTTCTTTTTTAATTTTGCCCCACTTACCATACCTTTAATACCAAATAACAATGAAAAATGAAATAAAAAGGAGAATTTTTGTATAAAAACACATCCAAAGTGAAATAAACAAAGAAACAATATACTAATATGGCTTTTTTTTGACTTTGGGGTGAATTTCCCCCATCCTGATTACACAAATAATTTACAAAATTTATAAATTTATAAAATTTACAAATTACAACAGTGTTATGTTTGAATTCAGCAGTTACTTGGATTTTTTTGATAGTTTTTTCAAAACTTATTAAACCTAAAAAATTTGCGATAAAAAAACATTTTTCTTGTTTTAATTGCAAAAATGTTTAAATTCCTTTTTAACGACAAATGGTATAGTCTTTGCCACACTAGCTATTGTAATAAAATATATACATATGGTTCGCATAAAGCGGTGGCCATACTGTACACCATATTTGATTCTGAAGCGTTGTGAATGCAAAATTTTTAAAGAGTTCGATTTTTATGCCACCGTAGTCTGCGATGCGTTGGCATAAAGATATTCACTTTTGTGTGTGTGTGTGTGCGTGTGCGTGTGCGTGTGATATAGATCATATTGTAATGTTAAAAAGTCCTCTCTTTAAAAACGACAAGTCCAATTTCAATCAAAGGGCTTCCAAAGTTGGTCAAAGAATGTGACCCCGTGAAATAATAGAAAGAATTAAAAACAAATTTCTTCTCTACATCTAAAAGGCCTAGAGCATAGATATTTTGCACAAGGCTGTGTCTTGCAGTCCTCTACCATGATTGATCAAAGTCCTTGAATAAAACTTGGCCCCGACCCAGGGGTAATGTATTTTCTACATGCATAAGTAAATGTATAGATTGAAAATTTAAATTTTTTTCTCCAAAATTACAGGAGTTGGAGCTCGGATATTTAGATGTTATAAATTTGTGACTTTATACTTGTTCTGGGTTCGTTTCAGAGTTTGACAATTTTTTTTTGAAAACATGACCCTCATCTTACAGGCTACTTTCCCTGTTTAAATTTCATCATTTGGCATCTGTTCCATTGAAAACAAGATTGTATTACAGATTTTACTGTTTGTGTAGAAATAAAATTGTGTATATATAAACCAAAAAGAGAAATATTTAGTTTCATCATATTGGATAAATCAAAAGAAACAAACTGTTTTCTGACGTCGACACATTAAATTTTACAGATGATGTGTTTCCGCGATCCGTTTGTGCAGTAACTGTGATTGAATATGTCCAATACTCGTCTAGACTCTTCAAAGTGCATGTGTTTGCTTCAAAGCCTAGCAACAAAATTAAATACTTTTTATATTAAAATTCGCATAAGTACATATGTCTTTTCATGGTCGTAGTTTCTATTAACGCTACCGATTATATCTGAATTAAAGTGTAATGTAATGCCTGAAGAATCAAACGTTTTCCTCCATTAATAATTTATTTTCTTGCAAGTCTGACACTGAAAAATGTTCATTTGACACCTCAAATACAGCTTTCTCTAGTCCAAAATATTATCCTATTAATAACAGTTCACACACTATGTAAATGTATGATGAAATGATTATGGAGAAGATAAAATGGACACCTCAGAGGTTGCCTAACACAGTCAAATTAGAAATAATTCATGCATAGTTTGACTTGTCTTACCATGGACTGTGTTGTTAATGCAAGCTACTCTCCACGTCTTTATCACCGGCGTATCGTGTATAAAATAGTATAGAATTGTAATCTATTTGCATATCTTTTGTAAATCTATAATTGAGTTTTTTTTATAATGACCTACCAGTTACTTCGCAACAATTAAGTTTTTTATTGTTGTTTTTGACATCGACCGGTATAACAAAGTAACGGGTCGGACCAGTGAACAAATCGGGCCGGGTCCATGTAATGCCAATGCTTGTGGAACTAATATTCTTTGCTTTTGGATTCCTTGGTGGATGAGGCTCTATAATTGATAGAATATATTAAGATTTTATCGACAATTTTCTCTTTGTTATTTAGATATATAATTTTGTTTCGATTTGAGCATTAAAGAGAGATGAAATCATCATAATCTTTTTCTAAATGAGTTTCGATTAAATTTTGTGAACTCATGGATGAGATACTTTAATCATTAATTTCATTAATTTGCTCTCTCGAAGACATTGTTAGATTTTCAAATATGCTTACAGTTTTATATACTTTTATTTACAGACGTTTAAGTCTTGATGTTCCATTGTTTACCAGCAGCAAACTTTTGTATTTAGAAGGGTGAAAACATCAGCAAATTATGAACAATAAAAGAATATGAGATCAAATAATATAATAAATAAGTTGTTGATTTAACAAAAACTCTTAGAATAAAATAATTAATTTGCAGACACTTAATATACTTACTAGCAATATCTGTTTGACTTTCTTCCCTAAAAGAGTAGTTACCTACACCTTTTTCAGTGTTAGCGGCAATACTAAACGAATAGTTTCTGTACGGTAATAAATTCTGAACTACAAATTGAGTCATACTTCCTTCAGTTTCATTCGCCCAGGTTGTATTCTTGTCTATATTAGTTGTATTGATTGAATACATAGTAATAATTCCATTTGTTTCACACGGAGTTACCCATGTAAGGCTTGCATTACTAGAAGTTGTGATTATTGTTAGGTTTCTAACGACACCAGGTACTGAAATTTTTAGAATTGTATTTCTTAATATGAATTGCGATATAGGTTATAAAAAGCAAATAGACAGATCGTCATAAAGACACTTGGCATATAAACAGGAAAGAGAAAGTTAAAATGAAATTTCTGTATCCAATGATTTGTTACTTTGATGACTGTTACTTATTTTTACTTAATACTCAATAGCTTTACCGCCGGAAGTATTAACCTCAGTTAAAAAGGAAAATAGAACAGCATAAAAAAGAATAACAAATTGGGTGAGAAAATAAGAAGAAAGATAATGTCACAAAAACTCTAATTTTAACATGACAAATAATGTCCGAATTGAAGAGGAAGTAAAGACATGGCCATAGGCGAGTGGTTTAGAAAAATAATCTAAGGATTATTGGGCGCATAGGTTCGTACCCTGCCAGGGGTAAGTCGTTATATCCTTGAACATCCTTGAACATGAAACTTCACAATATTTTATTAGTACTAGTTTGTTCCAGAAAGTTCCTTTATGGTTACTACTTCCATTACACTCGAACTTAATTTTTTTGTACAATGTATACCAGGACTAGCTTGGAGATAACAAGACTATATCGCTATACTGTTATAATAAATGTATGTCGCACAATTAGGTATTTCCTTGACAAAACGCATAAGCATTAATACTACAGTAAATTCTGTAAAAACTAAAAGTAAAATGAAACTAAGTGACAAGATAAAGCTCTTCTGGTTGCAAAAATGAAATAGTTAATACTTACTAGATCCCTTTGTTCTAAAATAGCAATCTTCACACCATCTAACTGGTCCTTCACCTACTTTGGTGGATGCACTCACCGTAATATTGTAATACCAATACGGACGCAAACTTGACACTTCATATTCAGACCTGCCGTTGGTATATATCGTTTCCTCAACAATTTCACCGTCAAGAGAATCCCAGCATGTATTATTTATCCATGTATATCTGATTGTATAATTGGTGATTACACCATTTCTATCTTCCTCGCCAGGAGGAACCATTGAAATATTAAAGCCTACCTCAGTAGGAATAAGTGTTTTTATAGTTGGAGCTGCTGAAGGAACTGCAATGATAAAGCACATAAGAAATGACTTAAAAAGGAGCATCAGCAGCATAGAAACTTAAGTAAAGAAAGTTTGGTACAATTAACGGCGGGGCTTGCTTACCAATGTTAAAATAACACATGGCTATATCGCTACATTCACCCGAGCATCTATTTAATATAAACTCTTGTATTCGACTCAATATATACCTTTAGAAGGTATCATTTCAATTTTATTTATGTCTATGATAAAAACATTCCTTCTCTATTGTTTTGACAGGCCTGTTTTTATAGAATAAACCTATAAAGGAAAAAGACATATTACTAGGATAATGTCATATCAATTAGCCTCATGTAATACATGTAATAGTAAGTAATACATATTAAAAAAATGCATGGGCTGTCAGGGAAAACAGCGATTGAAGAAAAATTTAATATAGTTCACAAAGAAAAAATAAACAGCCAATGTTATTAAATCATGATTTGTTCATATGTTAAGATGATTTTTGACATAAATGGAACAACATAAACATTGTTAAAGTTTGAATAATGTCAAATAATGTTTACTTATAAATCATATTTTCTCAAAAGAATGACTATTAAAACTATGGTTTACTTCATATTAGGTGAGTAACGACAATAAGAAAAGAAATACATGTATAACTTTCAGAAATCATGGGGAGAGGCTTAAGACAGATGTTTTATAAATAAAAGATTCTTTGGAAAAAATAGAAATACTCAGGCTGTCATGAATTGTGACCTTTAAGTACTTAAAATGAGAAACATAAAATGATTGACCAATTTTCCGAATTGTCGTCGAAGAGTACACAGTAAATAACCTTTCATACGTGATCTTTATAACATACAAAAAATAACTATAAACAAACCTTAAAGGCATATTAGCACCCACAATTTTCCCTCTTAAGAAAAGACTTAATATGTTTTATGCTATGATAATCATGAATAAAAGAATGTTAGATGCTAATCACACGAAGAAAGTGGCTCTTAATGTGAAATAATTTGGCATGAAAGTAAGAAAATGTAAACAAAATGGTATTTTGACTTCCAAAAAATTAATTGCTTTATTTCAACTAATGATAAAAATGTAAAAGAAGCAAACATTGTTGGTCTGATATGGCTTATAAGTACCTTTTGGAAACTAAAATGAAAACTTAAAATGAAAAAATTAATACTTTTAGGGCTTAATGAGCAATTAGACTATACACAAAGCAGTTGAATGAAAAATCGTGCACAATTCTACTATAATGCACGAGGAAATCATATCTATTTCCATTCTAACACGCCAAGAAAAATATATTTAACTATATGTTGGACTATATGTTTGGTAGGTAAATTTGTTTTCGCCTCAAAGTTTCCAATAGAAACAAAGTTTCTAATAGAAACGTTCTTTAAAGGTTCCAGTCAGTTGAAAAAAATGTCTACGTTTGCAGAAATGTTTCGAAAATAGACGCTGAAAAAAATTGTGCGTGTTTATTTGATTTCTCTTTATATTTTTCTAGCGAAATACAGAGTATTTATTATAGTAGTGAAATAATGGAATTTTACTGGTTTGAAATAGCGCGCTTGTTTGACTGTTTTTACACGCGCTGTTTGGTGCAACATTGTGACGTCACATAAACAACAACGTCTTAACAGCGTTAATAACTGAATAAAAAATATTGGTGTTCAGATCTATTTTCTTAGTTAGATCATTTTTTATCAAATTCAACAAGACGTGAGACGTAGGTTTGATAAAGAATATTTATTTCGAGTGAGACTTAGGTTTGATAAGGATTATTTTTAGTGAATTTTGACAATTCTTGCGCCAAAAATGTATTTTGCTTGAATAATATAAAGTGAATTGAAATAAACACAAAATGTTTTTAATGATTTCAAAGTTCATTATTCTCAAAATGTTCCTGCGAACAATAGACTTAACGACAGTCTATTTCAACCAACTGGAACAGCCTTTAAAGAACGTTGGCAACTCTCAGACGAAAACAAATTTAACCACTAAACATATAGTTCTATTTTATATTTTTTCTTGACGTGTTAGAATGGAAACATATATTAATTCCATCGGCCTTCGTGATTATATTACTACACATTTGAACTAAAACCGTGCATTATTCTAGAACAATGGACTCTGAATTAATGTGTACTTCCTAAATATAGCACGCTTCCAGCTTTCTATGTTTTTATAAGAGAAATCTCCGATAGTGTTAAAATTTTATTTATTATGTAAATTCGTAACCATAAAGATTAAAACATAAATATATGTAAACTGCTACAACTTCTTCGACATATTGTAATTACGATTATGAATACATGTTTTTATATAGACATACTGTACTTTTTTGATAGACTTGTTTTGATTTTGTGTATTGTTTGTTTTTTTTCTTTGTTTTGTCATGTTTTGATCGCTCTATGTTTTTAAAGATGAATGTTAAAATTAGAAAAGGAAATATTGTGCATACGAATAAAGCATCCATGAATTACATTTAGCAATAAAATTTAACCGCTGAACCTAACTATTCAACTTTAAGAAAATCGTATTTATTAACTTTTTGCCATTCATGTAAAAGAACAAACGGTATTTCAATATAATCATTTTACTTAATATGTTTTTCTTTCTGCTGTTTATACATCTAAGCATGATATATAAAATGTTGATGATAAAATCATTAAAAAATGAAGATTATAGACTTCATACAGTCAAATGAATCTTTAGTCAATATAATATGTCTTCAACTGAAATATGTACTTTTAATGTAAAAGGTTTAGCATCGACAAACAAACGTGACCGAGTTCTGTGTTGGCTTAACCAACAAAAGATTTCAATAGCGTTATTGCAAGAAATTCATTATAACTCAAACACTGATGATACAGAAAATTGGTCGGCAATGTGGAATGGAAAATCTTATTCAAGCTGAATGAGTACAAACAGCTTAGGCGTCGGTATCTCTATTAATACGTCTTATAATTGTAAAATTTTAGAATATCAAGAAATTATTGTGGGCAGAATGCAACGAATTAAACTAGAAATCGAGGAAAAGGTGATAAAATTTTCAACGTTTATGCTCCAAATAACGACAATATCATTTTTTTCAATATATTAGAAACCAATCTTGATAAATTTAGTGACGAAATACTACTAGTTGGCGGTGATTATAATACTGTTATTAATTATTCTTTAGACAAACTAAACGGTAAAAGTGATACAAATAAACGAACTTCTAAAAAGGTTAATGAACTAATTGATACATTTGATCTTTGTAATGTTTTTAGACTACTTAATCCAGAACAAAAACTTGGTACTTTGCACTCTCATAATAACCCACCAATATTCTGCAGAATCGACTATTTTCTTTTCTCCACTTGTGCTCTCAATTCAGTAACAGACTTCCAAATAAAAACTGGTTATAAATCAGATCATTCTATTGTGATTATGCATCTAAAGTTTATTCAATGTAAAAATGGCCCAGGATACTTTAAACTTAACAAATCGTTGCTTTTAGATACTGTTTATCAAAATAAAATAAAATCATCAATACAAGAACTAGTGTCTTTTAATGACCAAGCCAATCCAAACGTATTATACGAGATAATTAAGGGTAGAATTAGAGATGAAACTATCAAATACGCTGGCATTAAAAAGAAAAAATGATCTTAGAAATGAGCATGAAATTAATTTTAAAATTAGGGATCTTGGAAAAGAAATTGAGTTAAATATAAGTAATAATATTTTGATAGAAAATCTTAAATCTGAAAAAGCAAAACTTAATGATCTTATTGACAAAAGAATTTTAGGTATCCTGCTAAGAAGCAGAATGGAGAAAAACACAAAATATTTTGCTAACCTTGAAAAGAAAAAAAAGCTGAACAAAAAAATATGGAGCCAACTATAGGTTAATAGAAATAACATTGAAACAAATCAAAACAAAATTCTGACTAAGATTAAAGATTTTTATGAACGTTTATATAAAAAAGACTTAGACATAGAAGATTGCGAAGATTTTATCTTTTTCGCCAATGAAATAAATACTTTAGAACAAAATAATGAATATGAAGAAAAATGGTCATCTTACAGAATACGAATGCGGAGTTGCTCTTAAAGACATGGAAAATAACAAAAGTCCTGGAAGTGACGGTATAACTGCTGATTTTTACAAAATATGAATGATCTAAAACAATATCTTATTAATTCTCTAAACTACTCTTATGATAACGGAAATCTTACGGAACTTCAAAAACAAAGTATTATTACTCTTCTTCCAAAGAAAGACAAAGACACGTTATCAATAAATAATTGGCGTCCGATCTTTTTACTAAATGTACATTACAAAATTGCGACAAAAGCAATTGCAAATAAAATAAAAACCAAACTTCCAAATATTATCAGTCCAGAGCAAACAGGTTTTATCAAAGGTAGATATATTGGGGAAAATGTTAGAATTTTACATGAGACAATCGAATAAATTATATTAATAATTAAAATGAAAAAGGGTTAATATTTTTTTCTGATTTTAATAAAGCTTTTAATAGTCTTGACCATAACTTTATGAAAAAATGCTTATTGAAATTCAAATTTCCTCATCATATCATAAATTGGGTTGGCCTTTTTTTATAAAGATGCTAAATCGTGTATACATAATAATGGTCATCTATCCAGTTTCTTTAAAATAGAAAAAGGCGTTCGACAAGGGTGTCCTTTATCCCCTTACCTATTTATTATTTGTATAGAATTACTTTCAAATGAAGTTACAAAAAATAAATATATTAAAGGCATTAAGATAGGAAACATTGAATTGAAACATGACTTTTTGCCGATGATGCCTGTTTTATTACTGATGGAGAAAAAAGATCGTTTCTAATACTTATTTCAACATTTTTTTTCAAATATAATAGGCCTTAAATTGAATAAAGATAAATGTACTGTTTTAAAACTTGGAAGTTTAAGAAATACTCATATCAATTTCTGCAATGACAATAATTTTAACTGGACATCTGAACAATCTAGCACGCTCGGTATAATAATAACATAGACGAAATGCTTAATACTAATTTGACACCTAAAATGAAAGAGTTCGATCAATGTTTGCATAAATGGAAAAGATGGAAACTAAGTCTTTTTGGAAAAAATAACCGTTCTTAAAACTTTTGCAATGCCCAAACTTATTTATCCTTTCACAGTATTACATAACCCAGACCAAGAAATCATAAATAAAATGAAAAAGCTCATGTTTAACTTCCTATGGGACAACAAACCAGACAAAATATCAAGAGATAAGATTATTCAAGATTACCAACATGGGGGGCTTAAAATGTTTTATATATTCCTTAAAATGCTCCCGGGTTGAACGCATTAAATTGCAGCAACATTCAAAATGGGTTAAAGTATATGAAAATATGTTAAATAGATATGGAAAATAATACATATTTAAATGTAATCTAAACATAAAAGATATTGAAAATTTAGATATTAGATCTACATTTTTAAAAGACGTACTCAGTGCTTGGTCGTATGCAAACTTTAATAAAGAAATATCTGATGTTGGTAAAGAAATTATATGGAACAACACGAATATAAAACTAAGTAACAAACCATTTGTTTTCTGTGAATGGATGGAAAAGGGCGTAATCTTTCTCGAACATATATACGATTATAGGAAAAAACAATTTTATAGCTTTAACGAAATCCAAAACCTTTATGGCGTAGCCCAATCAAACTTTTTAAACTATCATCAACTCATAAAATGCATACCAAAGGAATGGAAAATAAAACTAAAATCTGATGGGATTCAATACAAAGCTAATAACTACTTAATTGATAAAATAAAACCGCAAATTAAAACCTGCCGATTTATTTATACTATGCTTATTCAAAAGAAAACAACAACAAACAATCATCAAAAAAAACAAATGGGTAGCTGAACTCTCAGGCAACTTTGAATGGAAAAATATATTCCATCAAATCATAAACATAACGATTGATACCAAACTTCGAAGTTTTCAGTGTAAACATCTTATGCATACTTTGCCAAACAATGAAAAACTCTTTAAATATAATATGGTGGAGTCAATGTTATGCGATTTTTACAACTCGGCACCAGAATATTATGTACATTTATTTTGGGAATGCTCAAAAATTCAACCATTTTGTTGTCAAATCAGGATTTTATTAGAAACAAAATATTCTGCAGACAAACGTTGGTATCATACGAAAATGTCAGTTTGTGTAATGTGAATATTCAAAATAATATGAAATCAAACTGCATTAACTATATTTTACTCTTAGGTAAATATTTCATATTTAAAAGTAAATACCAGAAAACCGTATCAAACTTCAGTGAACTTTTAAATTATCTTAGATATAAACTTAGTTTAGGAAGACTCATTGCTGAAATGAAAAATAAGGTCGATGTCCATAACAACAAGTGGAGCATATTCACATCATAAACATATGCGACTGACTGAAGTCTATTCAATATTATTTACACGCTTACTATGAAACGCTTCTTTCTTAATAAATGAAAATATAACTACAAATAATTAAAATTACATATATCATGCTCTAGATTACTTTTCCATTTTTTACAATCATGTTAAATCAGTTTAAATCTACTTAGTTTTTATCAAAGTTTTTTTCTGATGTAACCATTGTTTATTCTTGCAATTAAAAAATCTGTAATATGTTTGTAAATTTGTATAATGTATGCAATGTATTTGTTTGTACGAACTTGATAATAAAACAATTTAATAAAAGATTTTTTTTTTTATTTTCATCGTCGAATTAACTTTTGCATATACTTTTTATCGGTATGTATTGCTATCGCTTTTAGACAACAAACAAAACTTAAAAGAAAGTAATATTTTTTGTGAACAAAAATACAGAAAACACAACGGATTTTGACAATTCTTCATGTTAATGAGCCGGATATCTACCGTTTTAATCGAAAAAGGGAGAAAGGACAGGTTTTATTAACGAGGCTGGATACATATTAAAACCATGATTTTCAGACATTCTATATGAGGGCTTGATATTTAAATGTTCCTTTTTGAATATAATTCGTTATAATTTGTTAATTGGATTTTTTTCCGATTTTTGATAAAAAGTCGTAAGTAGTTGCAATGTACGAACATATAAGAAGTTAAGGAATTATGCTGATTTTAAGTGATGTGAGACAATTCCATTATTCATTTATATTTAATTCGAGGAATATTTCTTTCAGAGAATTTTAAAAACTGACAATGAATACAAACTGTTACTTTCTTTCATGTATTTTTTTCACATGTAAATAAATCAAATCAAAAGACGTCACACGCGTCCGAAAACCCAAATATACATGTTGAAGTAAATAGTGCTAAAAATAACGTGAATACCGGAAATAGGATTTGGGGTAACGAGAAACGGTCGGTCATAAATGGACAAACCAATGAATCAACTTACGTGAACATCGGAAAACTATCGGATAAAAATAGACATGTCAACACGAGATCAAATGATTCGTCAGCCAATGAGAAAAAGGGTCACGTCAGAAAGTAAGACAGCGTATTGGGACAAAGTGAGGTCAACCTATATTTATTAAACGTACATAAGCGTACAGGGCTACGATAAATTAAACACCCCTGAATTTTTTTATCTTTTTTTTTTTGGAAAATGATATATAATTATTGTTTACAGAGACTTGGTCAAGTGACGTTTTTGCCTATAACGTTGAAAATTTCCAATCATATTTTGAATAGGAAATACAAATCGAAAGGAGCTAAAGAAATAGCGGGGTTATAATTATATATGTGCGCGACACGTTAAGTAAAAATGTGACTTTTTTAAAGAAAACAGACGACTGTATAATTTAGCTTAAGATAGATAAATGTTTATGCATTACAGACTTTGACATGTTATTATGTTTAGCATACAACGCACCACAAGGTAGTTCTAGGGAATTTCTAACTTATGAGTCTATTTTTGATCTTATTATTAATGACATGTTGGAATTTGAAACTATTTTTGAGTGAAATTGTCAGTTAATTATAGCAGCAGATTTTAATGCTAGAAATGGAGAAAAGGCAGATTATGTTGATTCAGATGATGAGTCGTTTCATTTGGCAGATTTAATGCCTGATTTTTATGTAACTGATGAAATATTATCAAGAAAGAGTCAAGATAAAAAAAAATTAAGGAGAACGGAAAGTTATTATTAAATTTTTGTAAATCTACCGGACTAAGAGTATTAAATGGTAGATGTGGTGAAGATAAAAAACCATCAATTTGGTTAATGTACATGTGTGAATATTCAAGGTAGAAGTAGTGTAATTGATAATATTTTATGTGAAAGTAGTGTTTTTTAAGTATATTTACATAGGTTTGAAGTAAAAAGATCCAAACATTTTATCTGTGTTGTTGAAGTTAACTTAAAATGTAATGTGAATTTAGATACTACTCAAAAGACAGAAGATGATAAAAATGAAAAAGGTGTTCCTTTCATGTATAAATGGGACAGCAATAAGAAAGAAGAATATATTAATATTATGTCAAGTCGTAATGTTGAAGAAAATCTTAAAACTATTTCCCAAGATATTATAATTGCAGAAAATAGTTCGGATATAAAAGATTGTGTGAAACTAGAACTGTGTCCAAAGGACACGGATGCCCCAAATGACAACATACATATGGTATATAATGAAAAAATCAACAAAGGGCCATGATTCTGTTAAATTTTGTCGCAGCAAAAATTCCTTCCTTCACTTCCATCTACACATTAAGGTTGTTCATCCCTACAAGTTTAAGCAAAATCTGCCATCTGGTTTAAGAGGAGTTGCGTTCACAAAATTGCTACATAGTATATAGTGACAAAATCAACAAAGGGTCATAATTCTGTTAAATTTTGTCGCAGCAAAAATTCTTTCCTTTACTACCATCTACACATTAAGGTTGTTCATCCCTGGAAGTTTCAGCAAAATCTGCCATCCGGTTTAAGAGCAGTTGCGTTCACAAAATTTCTACATAGTATATAGTGAAAAATCAACAAAGAGCCATGATTCTGTAAAATTTTGTTGCAGCAAAAATTCCTTCCTTAACTACCATCCACACATTAAGGTTGTTCGTCCCTGCGAGTTTAAGCAAAATCTGCCATCCGGTTTAAGAGGAGTTGCGTTCACAAGATTTCGGGACGTACGGACGGACTGACGGACGGACGTACGGACGGACAAGTGCAACGCTATATGCACCCTACTTTGTGGGGGCATAAAAACTTTGTAGTGTTATAGACGATATTTGCTCCCCTTTGTTTAAAAAGAAAATAAATTCAAACCCAAAAAATACTACTAATGTAAAGTGCCTTATTTTGATGGAGAGTGTAAAAATTTATTATACAGAATTATTATAGATGTTTAAATATGTTCAGAAATTATTCATGTGATGAAACGTGGTAGCTATGGTAAAGGCCAGGGGTGAGTATAAAAAAATTGTTAGAAAAAAGAAATTTCTTTATGACAAAGATCAGTCTAAGAAACTTGAATATGAATGTATTTTGAATGCTAAAGCATACTGGAAGATGCTCAGAGGTTCTGTTGTAAATAAATGTAATAATTTTAGTTTGTCATCGAATGATTTTCAACGTTATTTTAAAGCTAAAAATGATCCTGATTCAGTTTTAATCAACCACATAAAGATGTTTTATATTTTAATAATAGGTACTTGGATGGTGAATTAAATATTATGTTTTCTGAGTTAAATATACCATTTAGTAACCCGGAAATAATAAAAGCTTGTAAAAAACTTAAACTCTGGGAAATCAGCAGGTTCCGACTACTTACTGAATGAATTTTTAAATATGATTCTTGTTCAACTCATTTTGTTAAAATTTAAATAATCTTTTTAATGAAATATTTGATTTAGGTTACTTTCCGGTACAATGGAACGAAGGCTTTATAGTATGGCTTCATAAAAAGGGTGACATTAATGACCCAAGTAACTATAATAGAGGAATAACTTTATTAAGTTCTTTTGGTAAATTGTTTACAAAAATTTTAAATGATAGATTAAATACTTGGGCAGAAAAATATCACGTCTACATTGAAGCTCAGTCCGGGTTTAGACAACAAATGGAAATCATAGATAACATTTGCATGGCCTTATTACGTAATTTTTGAATAACAATAAGAAACTATATACTGTGCTTGTTGATTTTACTAAGGCTTTTGACTATTAAGTTAGAGATATTATATTGTTTAAATTAATCAAATATGGTGTAAGAGGTAAAATGTTAGACGTTATTTAATCAATGTATGAAATTGTAAGGTCCAAAATAAAATATCAAAATGTTTTGAGTGAAGAATTTTCATGTGTATTAGGCGCCCCACAAGGAGAGACTTTATCACCTTTTTTGTTCGCCATGTATCTGAATGACATAGAAGAATATTTTATTATGAATGAATTTGAAGGAGTTAATTTAGATTTCTTAAAATTGTTTTTACTTTTACATGCAGATGATATCGTTATTCTATCTGAAAAAGAAAAAAAGGCTTACATAAAGGTTTATAGTTATTGGAGAATTATTGTGATAAGTGGAGATAAACTGTTAATATTAAGAAAACTAAAAAAATGATTTTTAGAAAAGGCAGACTAAGACATAACATTTCATTCGTATATAAAGGAGAAAATTAATTTAGAAATTGCCGAAAAATTTACTTATTTAGGAGTAGTCTTTACAAGTGGTAGATCTTTTAATACTTTTTTTGAAACTATATCTGGTCAGGCTTTGAAGGCATTATATAAATTACAACTAGATTTGATTAAATTCCCATGTATAACTTTGAAACATAAACTAGACCTTTTTGATAAATAGATCTCACCAATTTTGAACTATGCTTCAGAAGTAAGCGGTATATATGATTGTTGTAAATTAGAAAAGGTGCATTTAAAATTTTGTAAAAGAATGTTAGGCGTCAGACTACAAACTCAGAACAATTTTATTTATAAAGAACTAGTTAGAACAAATTTGAAATGCAGAATAATTGTAAGTGTAATAAAATTATACAGTTTGAAGATATAAAATATGTTAAAAAAAGTTTATGATTTAATGTACTGAGAATTACAGGTAAGACCTAACAAAAAACATGGGTTAGAGGTGTTAGAGATTTATTACAGTCGCTTGGTTTTAATGATGTATGGTTATCTCAAGACGTAGGCAATGTAGATGTATTTATTAGTTTAGGAAAACAAAGAATAAATGATGTTTTTATCCAAAATTGGTTTTCAGAAATAAATAACTCAACTAGAGCTCGTACATACGTAATATTTGCAGATTTTAAATTTCAAAAGTATTTAAACTGTATTAATATTAATATTAATAGAATTGCTCTGTCCCGGCTAAGAGTTTTTCACATAGACTCGAGATTGAAACTGGCAGGTGGAATAAACCTAGTGCTATACCTTTTGATGATAGGAAATGTAAAAATTGTTTTATTTTGGAAGATGAATTTCACTTTATTTTAGAATGTACTCTATATCATGAATTACGAAAAAAATATATAAAAAACACTTTTGGAAAAGACCAAATTTACCTAAATTTGTTACATTGATGAATTCAGAAAATGAAATAGAAATTAGAAACCTATCAATGTATACATTTAAAACTTTCGATGTTTGAAACACTATTTTTTACAGTTAATCAAAAGTTTGTCCAAAACGCTGTATCACTGTTTCTTACATACACTTATTTTCGTTTTTGTTTTGTGATTTTTTTGTGATTTATTTTCTTTTTGATAGGATGGTATCTGTCTTTAGTTTTTATTTACCAGTAATATGAATTGAGACATGTTGATAATTGTGTTACTTAGTGATAGTATATTCTATTATTCGTTAACGTTTTCTGATTGCTAAAAACACTGCGTAACTTAATGATAAATGCTTTATAAAGTAGTGACATTGACCATTTAATTGTATTGTATGCCTTGTTATATGTACTGTGTATGCATGGGCATGTTGCCCAAATGTACTTTGAAATAAACTCTTGAAACTCTTGTTGTCTGTTATTAAGTGATGATACTGGTTCAAATCAACGCAAAAGTAAATAATATTATTATCGCCAAGTAAAAATAAATATCACTAATATGACTGATAGACATAGACGAATATGATTCTTATGGTCAACGAATAAAATCCGTTTCATTATTCCCGGAGTATTACGAACGTTATTTACTACGTTTAGTAAAGTAGTCACGTGGTATAAAGGTAGAATGCCCAACTTGTGTGCAAGCAGTTGTTGGTTCGAGTCCATTTAGCGTAGTTCTTCATTTTTGTTTTGTTTTTGTAGCACATCAATCAATACTTGAGTAAATTTAATGATATATCAAATTTATTTTTAGCTTCTTATATTTATTTTCATTGGGATAACCAACCCTTTAACAAAAATATTAAAAGTAGGTCAGCTATATAAAAATTCGATGCTGCATTACAAATTACACCCCTGGTCCAAATTTCAAGTCTGTAGTTAACAGAAACGGGAAACTATGTCAAACGATGTTATTAATAACGGAAGTAGGTCAGTTGATATAAAATTTCAATTTTTCATCAGAAATTACATTTCTGGTCCCAATTTCAAGTCAGTTTGATGACAATTGAGTAAAAAATGTGCCCACTTGAGTGTTAAATATATTGCGGTGTTACCTCGTTTTTTGACCTCAGATGACCCATATTGAGGTTGACATAAAAATTATCAAAACAAAATTTCAGACCAATTTCCAGGATATTGGATCAAAACAGTAGCCACTAGAGTTGTTATCAAGATTTTTTTTTTAAAATCGCTCCTGTGACCTATGTTCTGAATCGAGATGGTCCATGTTCGAACTCATCCTTGCAATTACTATAAAAGTATCCTGATCAAGTTTGATGACAATTGAAGCAAACATGTGACCAATAGAGTGTTACCAAGGTGCTTCGATATTTGGGCAGAGTGACTTAGCTTTTGATCCCAGGTGACACATATTCAAACTTGACCTAGAAATCATTAAAACTAACTTTCGGACCAATTTCAATGACATTTGGATAAAACAGTAGCAACAAGAGTGTTTACAAGATTTTTCTATTTTAGCTTCTTTGGTGTAGTTTTTCATTCGAGATTATCCATCTGAGCATTACGTCATCATTACGTAGACAAGCATCCTGACTAAGTGTGATGATAATTGAGTAAAGAAAATGTGACCACTGGAGTGTTAATAATGTTTTTTTCTAATTTTAGCTCCTGTGGCCTAGTTTTTCGTCCAAGATGACCGTTGTCCGAGCTCATACGAATAATTACTGGACAAGCATCCTGGCAAAGTTTGATGATGATTGTACCAAAAATGTGATCTCTAGAGATTTAACGAACAAATGTGGATGGACGACGGACGACAGAGGATGAACGACGGATGACGGACATTCAACGATCCTTAAAGCTCACCCCAAGCTAGCTCAGGTGAGCTAAAAAGCAACATGCCTAAACACATGAAATGAAAAGAAAAATGTTCACTTAATGTCGCTCTGTGTGTCAATGTTATCAAAATTGCCCCAACTCTGAATCTTGCACCAGAACAAGCAAAAAGTCTCTTCTAAATCTTACAAACTTTTACTTTCATCTAAGATGGCGTTTATTATGGCCGCCGATATTATGCAAAACTGATGTCTCATAAGGTTACATTTTGTAACAAAGATATTGCTGTTTTCGAAAAAAAGGTTTCTTAAGCATGCAGGTATTATGAAAAGAAAAGAGAATGAAAGTTACTAATTGCTTAATATTGTTCTTGAGAAATGAAGTGCTATTTATAGGAAAACTTAACACCTTGCGACAAGTGTCTTGGATGCGACACATCATCTTGAAGTGGTAGACATTTATGCCAAATTATATTAAAATCCTTCAATGCATGACAATGTTACAATTTAGAAACTTATGTGTTCCTTCAATTTCTTTCTATGAGCATAAGTACCTTGAAAGTAAACTATTAGAGTTACCTTGATTTTGGATGTAAGAACATGGGTCTTACACACAATACATCATCTTGATGTGGTAGACATTTGCACCAAGTTATTTTAAAACTCTTCAATATTTGACAAAGTTATAGTCCGGACACGAATGTGTGTACCTAAAATCTTTAATTGTGATTGCGTGAACCTTTAAAATATACGTGTGACCTTGTCCTTTGAAGAAGGGACGTGGTTCTTGGATGTGACACAACCTTGTCGTTCGATAGACATTTGTGCCAAGTTATTCCAAAATTCCTCAATGCATGACAAAGTTATAGTCTGGGCATGATTGTTGTGTAAATGGGGACACACAGACGGACAGACGGGCATGAATCTTAGCCCCGACACATTGTCTTGATGTGGTAGACATTTATGCCAAGTTATTTTAAAATCCTTCCTTGCATAGCAAAGTTACAGTCCAGACATTGATGTGTATCTTTAAACTCTTCTCGAGAAAATGAGTACCTTCAAATTATAACTGTAACCGTGACGGTAGGGACATGGGTATAAGACACAACATGTCGTCTTGATGTGGTAGACATTTATGCATAGCTATTTAAAATCCTTCCATGCATGACAAAGTAACAGTACGGACAAGAATGTGTGTACCTACAAACTCCAATTGTGGTAAAGTGAACTTCAAAATGATAGTATGACCTTGACTTTTGAGGTAGGGACATAATTCTTGGATGCAACACATGATCTTGACCATTGAGGTAGGGACATTATTCTTGACGCGACACATTGTCTTGATGTGGTAGACATTAATGCCACGTTATTCTAACTGACACAAATGTGTGTATCTATAAACTCTTACTGTGATAATAATAACTGTGAAAATTGAAAGTGATAGTGTGACCTTGACCTTTGAAGTAGAGACGTAGTTCATGGACGCGACAAATCATCTTGATGTGGTAGACATTTATGCCTAGGTATTTTAAAATCCTTCGATGCATGACAAAGTTACAGTTCGGACACGAATGTGTGTACCTATTAACTCTTATTGTGATAATGTGAAACTTCAAAATTGTAGTATGACCTTGATCTTTGAAATAGACGGACGAACAGACAGTCAGACGGACGGTGCGATTTCAATATGCCGCCCTTCGAAAGCATAAAAATATTTAAACATTTCATAAACAATTTATATGTTAAATACCATGAAAAACATACCTTTTCAGGCTTTTGTCTCAGTAATTAAAAAATAAATTGAGATAATTGAGCCTTAAACAAAATAGGTATATAGCAACCTGTTGTGGAATCCCCGGTTGCGATTGTATTTTGACCCCGAGGGTTTGACCTGGGGCTTCTATAAGCTTGCTATTTACAACATCTCTTTCCTAACGGACAACATTTATTTTTATTTAAGTAACAGTGACCTTGAGCTTGAACCCTGAAGGGGTGGGAGTCCCAAAAAAATTTCGCAACTTTGGGTTTTTACAGCTTGATTATATAAAATTTAATTTTCCCATTATTTCTTTCAAACTTTTTAAATTAAAATTCAACGTTTCTGTATAATCGGGCCACCGGGCCCATACACATATAACATAATACCTAATTATAATATAACAGTAAATTTTTCTGCATTAACTACAAACAATATATCATACAACGATTATTTATGTTTTTTTTTAACCCACTTTTTAGTTTTATACTTTTTTGATTTTAATAAACTTATTTTAAACATAAAAAAGAAAAAATATTTGCTAAAAGACTTGGGTTTTTGAAATTTTTCCCTTTTTAAGTTAAATTTTTCCTTTAAAAAATTTACATAAATTTTTACTTTTTAAAGGTTTTACAGGTTTTTTTGTTTTAAATTATTTAAAACTAACGGGAAACGTAAAAAATAAAAACATTCAAACAAGGACGGGTGCTTAATTTAAATAAAAATTTAAAATTTTGTACCAAATTTTTTTTTTAAACTTTAAACCCCACTTTATTTTCTATTTGACTTTTCTTATCTTTATAATATGATATAAAAAGAATGACAGTGAGGTATAATACTCAAAAGTTTGTAAAATATTTGTTGTTATTTTTCCATGACAATTCTGCTTGTTAAAACACAATTTGTTTGGGGGAAAAACACAAAAAAAACGGTATTTTTGTACTCCTTCTTTTGCATGTCTGTAAAAACCGGTTTAATTGCATGGCTAAAACAGCTAAATCCGAATTGTAAAGAAGGTGAAACATATACCGTTGTCATTAGATCTACATGGAAGATATAATTAAATATGAACTTAAATCAGATTGTTCAAATACTCATACTGTAGGAGTATATAAGATGTTTATCTAGTTTCTATGTTTGAAATTGCATTGCCTTTTTTCTAAGTCTTACCTTGGATTTTTGCAGTTGTTATCTCTAAATGAAACAAGTGGCGAGCATATTTAGATTAGTTGGTATGTCTGTGGACATGTTCTGTACGTCACATTAGTACATCGTTTAAAACTTGATCGATTTAAAACATTAAGAAGGAGTTAAGCTATGGACTATGTAACGTAGTTAAACACATTGACCATGGTCAAAGAGTACTCTTATTGTTTTGAGGTAAAAAAATGAGTTATACTGTGTAAAATTTCCAAAATATACACTTGAATGTAAAATTAGAGCTTTTTCATTAATTAATTATTATTTTCACATCAACTACATTTAAGGAATATTATGGTTTTGGTTATTCGATACACATGATTGTATGAGCATTACTTTCTTTTTTAATTTTGCCCCACTTACCATACCTTAAATACCAAATAACAATAAAAAAATAAATAAAAAGGAGAATTTTTGTATAAAAACACACCCAAAGTGAAATAAACAAAGAAATAATATACTAATATGGCGAATTTTACTTTTTTTCGACTTTGGGGTGAATTTCCCCCATCCTGATTACACAAATAATTTACAAAATTTATAAATTTATAAAATTTACAAATTACAACAGTGTTATGTTTGAATTCAGCAGTTACTTGGATTTTTTTGATAGTTTTTTGAAATACTTATTAAACCTTAAAAAATATGCGATAAAAAACATTTTTCTTGTTTTAATTGCAAAAAATGTTTAAATTCCTTTTTAACGACAAATGGTATAGTTCTTTGCCACACTAGCTATTGTAATAAAATATATACATATGGTTCGCATAAAGCGGTGGCCATACTGTACACCATATTTGATTCTGAAGCGTTGTGAATGCAAAATTTTTTAAAGAGTTCGATTTTTATGCCACCGTAGTCTGCGATGCGTTGGCATAAAGATATTCACTCTGTGTGTGTGTGTGTGTGTGTGTGTGCGTGTGCGTGTGCGTGTGCGTGTGCGTGTGCGTGATATAGATCATATTGTAATGTTAAAAAGGCTCTCTTTAAAAACGACAAGTCCAATTTCAATCAAAGGGCTTCCAAAGTTGTTCAAAGAATGTGACCCTGTGAAATAATAGAAAGAATTAAAAACAAATTTCTTCTCTACATCTAAAAGGCCTAGAGCATAGATATTTTGCACAAGGCTGTGTCTTGCAGTCCTCTACCATGATTGATCAAAGTCCTTGAATAAAACTTGGCCCCGACCCAGGGGTAATGTATTTTCTACATGCATAAGTAAATGTATAGATTGAAAATTTAAAGTTTTTTTTCTCCAAAATTACAGGAGTTGGAGCTCGGATATTTAGATGTTATAAAGTTGTGACTTTATACTTGTTCTGGTGTACGTTTCAGAGTTTAAACAATTATTTTTTTGAAAACATGACCCTCATCTTACAGGCTACTTTCCCTGTTTAAATTTCATCATTTGGCATCTGTTCCATTGAAAACAAGATTGTATTACAGATTTTACTGTTTGTGTAGAAATAAAATTGTGTATATATAAACCAAAAAGAGAAATATTTAGTTTCATCATATTGGATAAATCAAAAGAAACAAACTGTTTTCTGACGTCGACACATTAAATTTTACAGATGATGTGTTTCCGCGATCCGTTTGTGCAGTAACTGTGATTGAATATGTCCAATACTCGTCTAGACCCTTCAAAGTGCATGTGTTTGCTTCAAAGCCTAGCAACAAAATTAAATACTTTTTATATTAAAATTCGCATATGTATAAGTACATAAGTACATAAGTACATATGTCTTTTCATGGTCGTAGTTTCTATTAACGCTACCGATTATATCTGAATTAAAGTGTAATGTAATGCCTGAAGAATCAAACGTTTTCCTCCATTAATAATTTATTTTCTTGCAAGTCTGACACTGAAAAATGTTCATTTGACACCTCAAATACAGCTTTCTCTAGTCCAAAATATTATCCTATTAATAACAGTTCACACACTATGTAAATGTATGATGAAATGATTATGGAGAAGATAAAATGGACACCTCGGAGGTTGCCTAACACAGTCAAATTAGAAATAATTCATGCATAGTTTGACTTGTCTTACCATGGACTGTGTTGTTAATGCAAGCTACTCTCCACCTCTTTATCACCGGCGTATCGTGTATAAATAGTATAGAATTGTAATCTATTTGCATATCTTTTGTAAATCTATAATTGAGTTTTTTTTATAATGACCTACCAGTTACTTCGCAACAATTAAGTTTTTTATTGTTGTTTTTGACATCGACCGGTATAACAAAGTAACGGGTCGGACCAGTGAACAAATCGGGCCGGGTCCATGTAATGCCAATGCTTGTGGAACTAATATTCTTTGCTTTTGGATTCCTTGGTGGATGAGGCTCTATAATTGATAGAATATATAAGATTTTATCGACAATTTTCTCTTTGTTATTTAGATATATAATTTTGTTTCGATTTGAGCATTAAAGAGAAATGAAAATCATCATAATCTTTTTCTAAATGAGTTTCGATTAAATTTTGTGAACTCATGGATGAGATACTTTAATCATTAATTTCATTAATTTGCTCTCTCGAAGACATTTTTATTTACATGTTAGATTTTCAAATATGCTTACAGTTTTATATACTTTTATTTACAGACGTTTAAGTTTTGATGTTCCATTGTTTACCAGCAGCAAACTTTTGTATTTAGAAGGGTGAAAACATCAGCAAATTATGAACAATAAAAGAATATGAGATCAAATTATATAATAAATAAGTTGTTGATTTAACAAAAACTCTTAGAATAAAATAATTAATTTGCAGACACTTAAATATACTTACTAGCAATATCTGTTTGACTTTCTTCCCTAAAAGAGTAGTTACCTACACCTTTTTCAGTGTTAGCGGCAATACTAAACGAATAGTTTCTGTACGGTAATAAATTCTGAACTACAAATTGAGTCATACTTCCTTCAGTTTCATTCGCCCAGGTTGTATTCTTGTCTATATTAGTTGTATTGATTGAATACATAGTAATAATTCCATTTGTTTCACACGGAATTACCCATGTAAGGCTTGCATTACTAGAAGTTGTGATTATTGTTAGGTTTCTAACGACACCAGTACTGAAATTTTTAGAATTGTATTTCTTAATATGAATTGCGATATAGGTTATAAAAAGCAAATAGACAGATCGTCATAAAGACACTTGGCATATAAACAGGAAAGAGAAAGTTAAAATGAAATTTCTGTATCCAATGATTTGTTACTTTGATGACTGTTACTTATTTTTTACTTAATACTCAATAGCTTTACCGCCGGAAGTATTAACCTCAGTTAAAAAGGAAAATAGAACAGCATAAAAAAGAATAACAAATTTGGGTGAGAAAATAAGAAGAAAGATAATGTCACAAAAACTCTAATTTAACATGACAAATAATGTCCGAATTGAAGAGGAAGTAAAGACATGGCCATAGGCGAGTGGTTTAGAAAAATAATCTAAGGATTATTGGGCGCATAGGTTCGTACCCTGCCAGGGGTAAGTCGTTATATCCTTGAACATCCTTGAACATGAAACTTCACAATATTTTATTAGTACTTAGTTTGTTCCAGAAAGTTCCTTTATGGTTACTACTTCCATTACACTCGAACTTAATTTTTTTTGTACAATGTATACCAGGACTAGCTTGGAGATAACAAGACTATATCGCTATACTGTTACAATAAATGTATGTCGCACAATTAGGTATTTCCTTGACAAAACGCATAAGCATTAATACTACAGTAAATTCTGTAAAAACTAAAAGTAAAATGAAACTAAGTGACAAGATAAAGCTCTTCTGGTTTGCAAAAATGAAATAGTTAATACTTACTAGATCCCTTTGTTCTAAAATAGCAATCTTCACACCATGTAACTGCGTCCTTCACCTACTTTGGTGGATGCACTCACCGTAATATTGTAATACCAATACGGACGCAAATTTGACACTTCATGATCAGACTCATTGTTTGTATATATCGTTTCCTCAACTATTTCACCGTCATGAGAATCCCAGCATGTATTATTTATCCATGTATATCTTATTGTATAATTGGTGATAACACCATTTCTATCATCCTCGTCAGGGGGAACCATCGAAATATTAAAGCCTACCTCAGTAGGAATAAGTGTGTTTATAGTTGGAGCTGCTGAAGGAACTGCAATGGTAAAAAGAATCATATGTTAAAATGTTGAGAAAGAAATCATCAGCAGCATCTAAACACAAGGCGTTGGCTAACACTCGGCTTTGTTGCTACATTTAATACACGAGTAAACAAAATGTTGCTTTAGCACAAATAAGAAGAATGTCATATATTTTATCCGTTTCAACTGGATTCATACACACTTTTGCTTTCAACTCAATATTCTTTTAGAAGATACAATATGTTTTTTTTTTATTTTAATTCAGACAAGTCTATATTTATGGAATAAATTTTACATGTGCAAGCGATAGATATAACTAGCATTATCTCAAATCAATTAAAATAAGCTTAGTTTTATGCGAGTAGTAATAAACCGGCTCATGAACAATTACAATATACGTAGATTGTCAGGGAAAATAACAATTGGAGAAACAAAGAAAAAACAATTAACATAGAGAAAAATACAACAGCTTTAATATATGCTATTATAATGATACTGAATTTGGACAAAACAAAAACATTTTAAAATCTTATAATGTACGCGTTTGAATTACGTCAACTTTCTTAAGATAATAACGTATTGTCCTGATAAATGACGCAAATTTATGTTAGATTCAACATATTTCGTAAGTACCAGAAATACAATTTTGAGTTGTTATTTAAATAAATCAATTTCACTTCCATAATATATTGAACTATACATACATTACAGTTTTAAATATGCATTTATTTGGAAAATAAAGAAGTTTAAGTGAATTTAATCATATTTGAGACCAATGTTTGAACAATACTTTCAAAATTAGCAGTCCAACACATAAATGATGTCAATTTATGATGTTAGTGAGTTGTTTATTAATCGTTTAAGTCAATATTTCTGTTTAAAAAAATAAAGTATTTGATGTACATTTGACAATGATTCAAAAGTTATCTAACACTATCAATTATTAACCTTAATCATATTATTGAGATAAATACAAAAAAATAACACAAAAATAAAATCTTGTTTGAAAAAGTTTGACGAATTTAGTAGAATTTTGTGTAAGTTTTAAAGAACAACAAAAAATATATCATCAATAAAGGATGAGCTTTAACAGCCCAACTTTAAACGAGTTGAGAAACAACGATGGTTTTAAAATAAAATCAAACAAAATCAAATAAATGCATATCTAAAAAATGAGGATAATTGAAACAGGTGTCTGTCATATTTGATTAAACAGAAATAGGTGTAAAAAGATCATTTATTTCAATAGGGTATTTTTATATCTTCCTATATACACTTATCTAGATACAATTCTGAACATTTGTGATGTAAGGATGGTCTACCATCCAGATTTGGAATTTTCAAAATTTTATGTTGTTAAAGTACCTTACTGTCGTTAAATTTTTAAAAAAAGAATACCTGTTTAAAAAAATCTTTCAAGACAAAAATAATAAATTGAAAACTGGCTTTTCTTATTGAGACTAGATTCATACTTTGGCACTTGTTAACAGTTGTGGTTTATTCAATGGTACATATATCATTAATACTGTTTGTTTTAAATACACAAATGTATAGTTCTTTAGAATATGCTAATAGGAAAAAAGCAACATTTTCCGATTCTGCTGTAAACATATATTTTTGTGTCTTTCAAATAATTGTCTTAGGGGCTTATGCTGATTTTAAGCATCTAGCGTGATAGACATTGTTAATTTTCATTTATTTCGAGAGCGACTAACGGTAGATGGGGAAGTGTTATTAAGCATTTTAAAAATGGACATTGAATACCAACTGTTTTTTGTGTTATGTATGAATCTTTTGTTGAATCCATAATCTCTGATTCGCCCTCCTCCCCACACATACCAACAGAAGTGCTGTGAAAACCTGGGTGTTATCGGTAGAATAACTTACCATCGCTTTCTGTTTCATTGTTTAACCATGTAAAGCTGCCCCAGCATTTTGTGTATGCTCTGACAGTGACATTGTACTGTCTGTAAGGATGCAATTGTTCAACCACGTCTGCTCTTGGTAAGTTAGGAACAACTTTCATATTATACTGTGCCCCATTGCACTTTTTGAGGTCGCCTAAGCTTACTTCCTGGTTACGAGAACAAAGACAATACGATTAAATGTTAGGAAGGTCAATCAGACTATTTGTTACGACAAAATCATGAAATGCATCAAAATACTGAATATATACTTTTAAATATAAAGGCAATGTATTGCTGGAATAAAACTATGTATGGTATCAATTCAATAAGAATTTACATCAACTTATGCCATGCTTCACTTCTTTGTAGCCGTTAGTCCTATTCTTTTCTGTATTCTGAGATTAATATGGTGCTTTATGTATGGAAAATAATATTATTTTCAAATTGATGTAAAAATAAATGTATTTATGTTTCAAGATTTATTTTGTCAGATATGACGTTGGTAAAACCATAAATAAATTTATGGTCAATGCAGCTGTAACTTAGCACATTTGCGTTCTCCACATGTTTTTTTAAAGAAGTTTTGCTGTTTATTACCTGATACTCGTCTTCGTCATCAACACATATGCTTGATAAACAGTATGTATGATTTGCTTTAAGGCAGTCTAACGTTTTATCAACAACAAGCAATTGGTATTTCCTAACGAATCCGTTTGGTTTGGTAGGCTTATTCCAGGAGATATTTAATGAACGTTTTCCCGGCTTAAGGTATGATATCACAGGATTATTTGGAGCTGAAATTATGCATCATATATAATTAAAGTAATGTTAATTCAAATGAGTCTTTTGACTTATATATTTAAATTAGATAAACATTAGCAAGTTAAAATATTAACAGAAAAAAAACCAACAACAACAAAAATACGTTTTCTCCTTACCTGTTTCTTTTGATGTTTCGTTCAATTCAATATAAAGAGGACAGCCAATCTGAGATCCGATATGAGTAGTTATACAGACATTACAATGACTTCCGGGATCAATGCCTGTAACTGTGGATTCTAGATTCGTTTTATTAAATGAGTAAGGTTCAATATTCCTATTTTCATTTGGACTCTTACATGTGAAGTTAACCTCGTAACTATCAGCATCTCCTTTAGCTGGTTTTTCCCATTTAATTCGTATAGAGGTTGTAGTCGCCCCAGCAACACATACATTTTGTACATTTTCAGGACCTGAAATTATGATAACAGGTGCAATATAAATCTTAAATAAAGAGCCTTTTCATCCGATAACTGATATTGAATACATTGTCTTTCTTTAAAGTGAATAAAGACAATAAATACATATTAAACACTAATATCATCTTGACCAAAATTAACAAACTTTAATAACGTTTGTAACACGTTTTTTTCTTTCGCACCATAGCATACCTTGCTTTCAGAACTCAAGGTTGACTTAAACAAATTATTGACATTTGAAATAACTGATAGTTATTATATCTCCACCTGGTAAAATAAGAATTAAATAAAATTTACATTTTATATGAAAAGAATAGTTCAGTAATTTGATCCTTCAAATTATCTGAATATTATAAAGCGTCGATTAATTCTTCATGCATAGCATAGATGTGTTTATAGCCAGTTACATGCACAAAAAGTTGGTAAATATTTTTTTTCTATTTTTACTATTTATATCACAAGGACAGAAAACATAAAAATCAAGTTTTGAAATTAACTTACGTGTAAATGTTTTAATTGTTGTAAAATTTTCACTCTTTATTCCAGTTAGAACAGTGTACACCTTAAATTCGTAGGACGTTCCTGGTGTAAGATTTGGTATAACTGCTTTCAGATCAGTGCGATTACGCGTAATTGGTTCTTCTTTTCCCACATTATCGTTCTTGTACGTTATTTCGTATGAATCAAATAAACTTTTGTTATTTTCGGAAAGATCTATAGTAACCATTGTGAAATTCGTCTGACTAAGAACTGCAATGGGCTTATTTGGAGCTGAAAATTTCAAGCAATTTAATCAACTACACGAAAAGCGTCCTTTTCAGTAAATGAAAGTTTACAGAAGGAATACGAGTTTCAAACATTGTCATTATCTATGGTTAGCTCTTTAAAATTGTTCAGTTTTATAAGTGAACTCAAGATATAAACAAACATGAGATAGAACACATGTCCTCTTTTTGGATGACGTTCATCTATTGGAGCTAGCGTCTTGCAATGAGCAGATATGTTTAATATTTAAATGTAGATATCAATCTTGTGTGACAAATATTTAAAATAGTTATACATCAATTTAAGCGCTTGTAAATGATTGATAAGTGCAGATTACCTGAATAAGAATTCCCTTTTACCGGGAATTCACTGAGCAGTTCATGTTTAGATGTATTCTTTACAGTATAAAGCATAACGTTATAATATGTTGCACTTTTAAGCTTGCCGATAGTCATGTTCATTGTATTCTTCTGCTGGGTATAATTTTTACATGTCACATTGCAAATAATGAGTCGAAAAAAGTCGTACAAGTCATCAAAAACTTTATATGTTACAGTAAAATTTTTTTCAAACACTAGTTCCTTTGGAATTGTTATTGAGGAAGGCGGACTTGGTCCTGTGAACACAAAAAAGCATAATAAAATTATTTTTAAATCAATTCTTTAAAAAAGTATCTAAAACTTTCTAAACAAGTTCAATAAATATAATATAACGTCTTGAAAGTGTATCACTCAAACTTTATGCTTTTGAGTGGTTGCTAATTCCACGAGTAATAGCGACTTCTGAGACTTGGTAAGTTCATTATTTTTTTTAAATATTTAGATGAGAAACGTTTCCTTAATTCATACTAGACATGGCAAATCATATACACGGTAACTTTCTTCAAATATTAATACCAATTGCATTGTCCTAAGTTAAATGGTTTTCGAGAACATTTTTTGAATTGTGTTAAAATTACAACTGCAGCTTTAGTATTTCCCACAAGACGGAAAAAATGTTGTACCAAAATGAATGAAAATAAGCTTTCGTCCTTTATTTAAAGCACCAAATTGACATCTTTTATCGAAAAAGGCCATAAGAAGGCAATAAGAAGGCCATATATAAAATGCTACTAGACGATAGAGTAAAACAGTTCTTTGTAGATGTATAGTAAATAAAACGAGCAATTTCTGGATTGTAAGTCACACGAAAACAAAATAGTAAGTTTCATGCATGGTTTCTTATATTTACATATACACTGACAGGAAATAAATATGTATTTGTAAAGAGTTAAAAAATCTTATTTCAATTCATGATCATATATTTTCTTTTGTTTCAAAAAGGAATGCTAAATCAGTTGTTTTATATAATATCGATTTATCAGTTCATGTTTAAGGAAGCCATTGTTGCGGATTATGCGATACATCCAATAGATTTATGTTCTTCTTTTCTATGTTAAGTTTACGCTACAAATAATTTATCTTAGTCCATAGAAGCTTTTATATTTACAATAAAATTTTGTTTTTGATTTCATCAGAAGAAAAACAGTGAAAGAAAAAGGTGTCTATGATCTTTGAAAAGGGTTGTCCTTCTTAAAGGTGTTGCTCACGATAAAATGCATGAAATTTTGCAATTAAAACTAAAAGCAAAAAAGTTAAGAAATGACTTAGGAAGCTAAAAATATGAACATTGTTTATTGAAAAATAACAGTCAAGAAGTTTTTTTGTTGTTTTTCTGTTTCTTTAAAATGACGAAGTAAAGGGTTTTATTGATTTTAATTCTCAAAAAATTTAACATATTTTATATTTTTTCCTTCATATTTTAAAAGCATTTTGGAAAAGGGCAACAAAAATCCAGGTTTCGAATGAGGGCCTCTGGAAATTCCCCCGTGCAAGTGCTGGGGAAACCTTTTTTACAAAACCCCAACTACCCCGAAAAGATTTTCGTTTGGTAACTTAGACATTTTTAAAAATAAAAGGTTTAAAATTGTATGATTTGTCATCATTTATACCATCGGTCATAAGAGCAAAACTTGTCCTTTAAGAGGCAAAAACTACAGAATTCAATAGACTTGTTTTGTCTTTAAGTAATAACAGTCAAATATCGCTGATTACTTAAAACTATTCTTAAATAAGTTTAATAGTCCTTTCATAGAGTATTTATCTAGTTTTGTGATGTTGCAGGTGTAATAAACACAAGAAAAAGAAGCAGTAACCTGAACATGGACATTCACCGGAACAAACAATTTTTAAGATCACATGGTTATTCACAAAGAGGAGAGAAACTACGCATAGACACATAGTTTTTTCTCCGCCCCTTGCACAGTCGCGTAGTCTTCAAATTGTCTTAATGTGTAAATGCTCATGGTCCAGGTGTCACATATGTATGCGGCCGGGCCATGTCTTTTCTGGTGAACCTGCAAGTCGGCCACAACGGCGAGTCTGCATCCACAATTGCAGACACTTGTGTTTATAACACATGCAACATAACAAAAAAGATAACAAATTTTCATTGAACTGTAAAATTTATTTTAGAGTCATATAATATAATATATCATTTGTATTTTACTATCATTTCTCAAAGACGAAAATGTCTTTTCTATTCTGTAATTTTGTCGAAACAATTTTATGCTTCTTTCATGTACACTTTTACTTTATTTTTGACAACAATAAATGAAGACTACATACGATACGCGTCATTCATTTTTTTATGACTTCGTTATGAAACGAATAAATAATTTGTAATACTTATGTCGGGTTATGTTTGCTTTCCTGTAGGACAGCTTTCGTAGCACTTGCAAGGGGGCGTAACCAGTGTCGTTTTCTCTCATGCGCCGTTAGTTCTAACCGACTTGTATATACCCTTTTCCAGAAGTTTTGCAAATGTAGTGGCAGTCAATCTTAAAAACAATGTAAAACAAGTTAAATATATTTAAGGAATTTGAAACTGAATAACAACCCCGTCAACTTCGTTATTTTAAACACAAAGGAATAAAACACAATATGAAGTTATTGTTGTAATCGATTTTAAATCCTCATAGCCACCCAAGTCATTTATTGATTTCAATAACTACACACGTTTCTGTAAAATTGTTTTTACTTCTGATAAATTCTAGAACAAAATATGATGACATATATAAAAGCTCATGGACTAAGATAAATTGTTTGTAGCGGAAATATAACGTAGAAACGAAGGAGATAAATCATTGGAATATATCGCATAACTCGCGACAGTGACACCCAGAAAGATGTAGAAGAAACTTCTGAATTTATATGTATTTTGTTAAAAATCAAATAGTAATACATAAAAAACATTTTGTAACGGATGATATTCAAATGTCATAGAATAATAAATGTTTCAGTTTATACAATATGCTCTTAAAAGTATGAAATTAGATATGGAATAATTTTGTATGTAAAAAATCCCCAAGCTGATTAAGCATTCGTATATCGAAACAAAAGAAAATATCTGACAAATACACATTAATTGCCTTTCAATGTATATGTTAACGTTAGAAACCATGCGTGAAACTTACTATTTTGTCCTCTCGTGACTAACTATCCATATATTTTTCACCAAGATGGTATATGGACTTTTACAATAAAATATGTCAATATTGAGGTTGGTTTTGTGTTTTAGTAAAGGAAGAAAGCTTATTTTCCTTAATTACTAAAGTTGCATTTGCAATTTTTACAAAATTCATTTACAAAATTCATTTTTTTTCTCTCAAAAAACATAAAACGTAGGACAATGCAGCCAGAAACAAAATTAAATAGCATTCGTTAGAAAAATTTTCCACAAATTTTATATTTTCCAAATCTTGAATCTTATATTGTTTAATGTTTTCAAATAATATATATATATAATTATATTAGTTGTACGATGATTATAACAAGGACTTTGCAGTGAAAGACATATAAAGGTAATATAATGTTTGCTGCAATTCTTTTACCAGAACTACTTTTTCTTCAATGTTTTTTTTTAATTATTACATTCTGTTGTTCATTTTTGTTCTTGCTGAGTAATGCCATGATATGGGTCGCTTTTGTTGTTTGTGATATCTGATTTCGGAACTCATCTTTTTGCATTGTTATGAAATTTTGATACAATTTTTTGCAGTTCTTTGACTTTTATACTGGCCGATCCCTTTTTTTCTATCTACATTGCTTATATGAAAAAATAAATTAAATAAAGATCAGTTATATATATTGAAATGAGAAAGTTGAAAAGTTGGTGCAAAAAAATTCATAGATACCGTTGTTTCAATACATATACAAAATGAAAAAATCTTTTTCATTGCTATTGAATTAAGAAATGAATAAAAAAACAAAAGTGAAATGTTATAACTTCATACTAGTTATTATGCCGTACATTAGGAAGCTTTCTTAAATAAATTGTATGCAATGCTCTTTTAAAGTGAATTGTTTTATAATGAAAGGCCTGTAATACAATCCAAAAGAAATAGATATGACAAAAAACCAAGAAAGTATTTAACACGAAAACTATTTGCAAGCGTAAGATACATGATCTGATGTTACAAATATTATGTAGCAGAAAGTATTAAAAAGCTCTAGAAAACAAAATATCATAATTGATCATATCAATGTTCAATCTAAATTACTTAGAACTTTATCAACATTTTTTTTTCAAGCAACATTTCATAAGAGCATTCATTGCTATTGTTTTTATCAATATTTGAACTATTTATGGAAATTCATCCTCGATAACCTAGGCTTATTACCGTATATTAAATGTAGTATATAATCGGACTTTGTACCGTTTGTTTCGATGATAATGGAAATGTGTCCAATGTTGACCTATCCACTTTAATTCAATATATATATATCATAATTGTAGTAAAAAACAAAACAAGATGAAGTTTAAAGTTTATCCTAGTAATCTAACAATATAAAGTTAAACGTAAATATATTGTAATTGCGCTTGGTCTTAATTTATATGGTAGATTATTGCAAAAATAAACAGTTAACTTCAATTTAGATTTTAGATTTTAGATTTAATTTCTAGGTTTAATAACTGTCAATGCGAAAAAAAAATTATTCAAGCAAATCTTAATAATCACTCCAATATTTAATATCAATAACAATAGCTTACTAAATGTCAACATATAAAAATGTAAGTAATTCAGATTGTTACTTCTATAAAACTTACGGGTAAATGAAGACTTGATGGCAGTTTTCATGCTTGGAACGCCGATTTTTGATTCCAGAAAATATCTGAAAGTGTAGTTCGTTCCAGCCGTTAGATTTTTGACAGCAATGGTGTTATTTAAGCTGTTGTTGCGTTCTTGTGTATATCTTTTTATAAGGTTAGCATCTGTTTGAAAAACTTCAATGATGACAAAATAAAAGTTATCGACTTCACCAAATTTATCCGGAGTGATAGACCATTGTAGAGTAATAGTGTTGTTTGTCGTTTCAGGCGTAGTCATAAGCAAATTGCAAGGATCAGCGTTCAATTCTGAAATTAATTGCGATAAAAACATTAATAGTGACATGTCGCGTACATTGCATTTGATCACTTTTTGTTAAGCAAAACCCTTAAAAATGCACGTAAATCACGAAGGGTTATTGCAATACATCAAGCGATAGAAAACAACTTGTTATGTGACTAATACGGTTCCGTATATGGAAATGCCAAACAATTTATTTTTGTTGTTTCCCACCTTAGCTACATGTATTCATAAGACAGGAACCAATGCTACTGAGAGTGTGGCCGCTTTTGAAAATATAATGTATTTATCTGTCATTTGTGAATATATATTTGACAGCTATATCTTTCTGTCTCTTTAACAACTAATTTGAATGCATTTAACTGATGAAACTCTTTTTGTCTTATTGTTTACAGGTATATAATGAAAGAATAAATATGTTGAAGAAACATCATGCATATTTTGCTATCGCAGGGTATAAAATTTCATCTAATCTAATTTGACATGGTCTAGTGACAAAATTGCAAAACAACTTGGTAGGGAATCACTCATCAAATATATATTAAAAATGATATTAAGTCGCTAGGCCTTGTGATGTATTTTTACAGAAGATTTGTTAATGACTTTTGCTAGGTAAGTCTATGTTAAAGTAGTTACTACTGTAGCAGAGTCAATTTAGCAAGTCTCTAAGCGTTATGGTTAACTTCAACTTACAAAGAATTTTCTGTATAATTATATGTAAACTTATATGACCCCTGGTTAAGGATAAATTCACATTCTAGGATATTTATTCAAAGAATTTGGTAGGAATTTTGTAGATTCTGAGAAATAGTTTTTCAAAGATTTTACTTTTAAAAGCACACAATAATAATGATTAAAATCAGCAGTCATTTAGTTTCAAAATTTGTTTTCTCTTGAAAAGATCATCGTACATTTTTATTTCTAGTTACACAATCGCAACATTTCAGCTCTTTACGTCAGTCTTCGGGTAAGAACCTCGAAGACAACAGTAATAATACAAAGAACAGGGGGGGGGGGGGCGTTTTATCAACGCGCTACGACACGTCGTAGGCTACTTTTTGTCGCAGACATGTCTCAGACCGGTAAGGACCGTTTTATTAACGTTTGGCGAAGCGTACGACGTCGTAGAAAATGTCGCAGCTCTACGACAGGGTTGGGGCTGTCGTAGGACGTTTCTGTGACGTCAAGACTGGCAATCACTGTTTACATGTATACATGCTCAGCACATTATTTTCATGAAATAACTTTTTACAGAATAAAAAACACATTTCAGTTTTTTTTATTTATTTTCCTTTAACGCCATACGATATATAGGGACTCTTAATGCTATCTAATTATAAGAGAGAAACAAAATACCGTATGCAAATTTTATACCCTTTCCTTTGTCAGTCTTCGGACACAATAGTATTAATACACAGAACGGATACGGTATTTCGGCAGTATTAACTCCCAGGTTATTATAGATTATAGCCGTGATGTACCGATTGATCGCCACACGTTATACTTAAAAGTCCGGTGCCATTTTAGAATTGACAGCTAGCTTTTAATTTACTATAAAAGTAATATAAACATACTTTTTGGCGTTTCTTAAAATGCTTTTGATGTTTTAGTTTTCTGTTTTAATTTTATTTTTAAAAGTGACTGATCGGTCATTAAAATAAACCATCTTTTGCGTCTGTTAATTTTTTGGCAATTTAGTTGTGTTAGATAGTTATTTAGTATTTTGTATAAAAGTCAAAAACTACTTTGTTTACATTTTGGTTAATTATTACAAATAATTTTACATTCACCGCTTCTTTCTTCAAGTGATAAGCAGCTGCATGCTCTAAAATCGTTATTTAAACGTTATTTTACCCTTGTTTGCTCTGCAAAAAAAAAACTCGCTTCTGAGACAAAATGTGCCTTTAGCATTCAGTACAGACCCAGGAACCGTAAATCCGAGTGCAGAAAATAGTAGCTTTTTCTCACTTAAAATTGTTCTTTGAATGACACTAAAAAGTATTTATTCGTTTTATAATAATCATGTTAATTTACCCGTTTAATAATAATCATTTAAATTCCATCAGTACTTTTGGTACATTGATTACATACTTGACTAGCGCGCACTGGCTAGACTGTGTCTCGCGAATTATTGTCTACGACAAAGGCTGCGACGTCGCAGAAACTCAACGTCTGTGACACGTTTCATAAAACGGTCGTACGACGTTGTCGCAGACGTACGGCACCGACAATAAAATGTCGTTGACTACGACAGGTTGATAAAACGGCCCCCTGGTACGGTATTTTGATCGCTTACCTAGCATTCCTCTGCATTTCAACATACTTTAAACTGGTTTTTGCCATTCATGAAATGTGCAAAAGATTTTGCTTGGTTTTCAGAAATTTAGCACATTCAAGGTAAATATCGTTATAATAGTCCTTATAACATAGACATTGAATTGCAAATTGTTCATCATTTTACATTGCCAGCTTTCACTTTGGACCCACTTAGTGAAAACAAACATGACTGACAATGCTGAATCACCATATCATCGGAAACTTAAAATGAATAAATTCTCGAGCAAACACGTGACCTAAGAATGGTCAGACCTTTCCTTTGATTAAAAAAAAAACACTTTGGCGGTGAAAGGGTCACTTTCTAATGTTTATGGTACTAAAAAACTGCAGAAACTGATGCTTTTAGTGTGGTATTAGTATTTCATGAACAGGTGGGTTGCCGAAAAAATCAGTCTTCCATAGCTCGTTAAAGCGAGGAGTAATTTAAACAAATACAGTAATCATAATGTCTCAATTCTTTATTAAAATATATTTAAAGTAAAGACACATCGCTACCTACTTTTTACACATGTGTTGTTGTCCTCCAGGAAGAAAAAGTCATCAGGGCATACACATCTACCTTTTATGCATTTTGCATTTGGTGTTAAGCATTGGATTTCATTAGAAACGTTGTTATCACAGGAACCGTTATATTCCACATCTGAAATGTTTATAAATATTTGTTTTGCATGGAACTTATGTAATAATAGAATTAAAATTTTAAATTGTGAACATTCAATGTACCTTATTTTTATCAGATAAATTATGTACATTGTAAGTTAGTATAACTGTTATCAATATCTTCTTTGGTAACGACTTTTGCATCTTAAAACAATGTTTACAAAAGAACTATTTAGTTATATTGTTTGAAATGAATATAAAAGTGCATAGCTTAAGTGAACTGGTTCAAGATAATTAATTCAATTTACTTTCACGAAGAAACTTGAATGGTTATTATTTTGAAATTGACAACCTTTGTTTCTTAAGGTATCGTCCTATCTCAATTAATGCTCAATGTTTGTTGTCATATATGTGAATAATTATAAACGTTTCAAATTAGGAAATTATAATAAACGTGTCAACGATTGGCTAATTAATAATTTCCATATTTCTGTAATTCAATAATTTACAAACTATTCCTTACATAATCAAGAAAACAACATTCTTTCATAAAAAATATAAAATACTATATAAAACAGATGCATTGAATCCATTCCGGGTGTTGTCTTCAAAATGAAAACAGTATAAAATGAGTATGCAATATATATTTATTTCATTAATCACTTTGATACTGAGAAAACATATTAAGCTTTATGACAACAAACCTGTAGTAGTCGAAGTAGGTGAAGTCATTGGTGTATTGGCAGACGTAAATAATATTGGTGTGGTCTGTGTAAAAGAAAACGCTTCGCATTAATTAAATGCTATCTACAACCACGGCTAGTTTATACAGTATGTGTTTAAATGAACAGTTTTAAAAAGGAACTCGTATTGTTTAATATTCAAGAGAAAAACGACAATCTGTTTATTTCATAGAATATCATGACAAGTAAATGGGAAAAAGAGCGAATAATATAATTTAGTAAAGTATAGGAGTAAGATTGACAAGATAGAGCGACGTTCACAAAACGAAGTCCCCTACATATTCAACAGAACAGGACTACACTAGTAGTGCCAAGAATCCATAAAAAGGGGGAGTTACACAAAGGATGAGACATGCAGAGGGTGAACCACCAAATCAACAACTAATGTAGGAGGAAATGTATATGAACTAAGAAATAAACAGGTAGAGGACGCGATTAAAAGCAAGGTTGATGTAAGAAATTGGAAAATGCTGGGAGGTTAAAACCAGGCTAAATATTTAACAATACACAAGGCATATATTTACAGTTTGATTAGTTGGTAATAACTTTTCTGACAGATCAGTATCAGTTAATAAAGCCACTGTCGAATCGAAGTGAAATTCAAACAACATCAATGGTTACAGAAGGTGAAATAATACAGAAACGAACATATAAATGCATGTAAAAGAAAACACTTATGCATAATTATTCAGTATCTAAATAGAAGAGAGAACAGAATTAAACCACTATTATAAAGGGTACCACAAATAAGAAGTACAATAAACAAGTAGAATTTGAGAAATACTCTATTAATTTGGAAGTCTGGTGGAGAAGTTTGCTAGAAATGAACGTATTTTGCAAAGGTTATATCTTTTCTAAATGACGACAATTAACTTTATCAAAATCAAAATCATCTCTTTTATCATGTACTTATATTATTGTTATTGATGACAAAATGCATGTCCACATATGTCAAGAGTAAAGATGTACTAAAATCTGAAGATTTGGTATTATTAATCTGAAGTGGTTTTAAATAAATTGTAGTCACCATTGATCAAAATAAGAATTATTTGAATTGAAAATAACATCAAACTAGAAGTTATATTAAAAAAATGCATCAAACATAATGACAAGTGCTTTCTCTGAATGTTCACATTCATGGAGATTGATGGACATAGGTTATGTATACATGTTGTGTAAAAAAATGACCTTGACATTTGGTAGAATATGGTGTCAAAGATGTACTCACCAAGACCAACAAAAATATCAAAACTGCTGATATCCCGGCCATTCCTTATATATCTGTAAAAGAAAATGATAATAACTTAATATCCATTTATTACAAATAGCGTTTAAATTATCAAGAGGCATATGCGTGTATAGTCAAACGAGCACTCATGATTTGGTAAAGAATAATACAGGTATTGACTACTTTCGGCAAAGATATGCATTGTATATGCATATGCAAGGTTGCCTAGGTTCTATAATTTGTAACATAAGTCGTTCGTTATTATCTTAATATCCAGTCACAGAAATGTGTGTGTGCACGTGTGCGTGTGTATGCGTACATGTATATGTGCACGTGCCAATTCACATAACATTGTTCACATACGCTATTATGAGTATCTAACTTTGTAAATGATGATGTTAGTTGGGATAATTGTTTTTAAATTACACACTAGTATAACATGAAAAGAAAGATCAGTGTATGTCAATCAAAGTACTGAAGTACAGATGGGTCGGCTATCTTCACTGCCACATAATTTTGAAAGAACGTTTCCAGTCTAATAAATAATGGATGGTTATTTCATTCTGAAATTCCTTTAGTAAATTAAAGAGAATGAATATTGGAAAATATTGTTAGGTAAGCGTGAGTATACCCTTTAAATATAGAAGTCATAAACCCATATATTTTTGATTGTAGACACATTTTAATGCATGTAGCATTAAATTACCTGGAAAAAAATCTGGAGGCAAATGTGTAATCATGGGACCTAGTGGGATCCAACAACTTTTTATTTGAAATTGTTTTTCTTACAACATAAAGAAAAACATTATGTTTTAAGAACGCACTAAAAAGCAAAATTGAAATGTTGTAGGCTCGGTTTGATTAAGCCTATTCATAAAGTGAATAGTAAACTTGTATGTAATACACAAAAACGCATTTCCTTGTTTTACCGACATTTTGCATGTGAACATTATATTCGCAGTACACATCAGAACACATTCAACGAAATACAGAATGAAAATTTTTCTTTTCTATTTAGTGTATTAATATAGCGCAGATAAATATAAACGGATAGTGAATTCAATAAAAAGTTTTCTGTAGCACAGTCAAATAATAGAAAACACGAACTGATTCACGGTTTCATCTACATAAACCACGGTGCATATCCGTTACGGTACCCTACTAAAACGGTTCCCTCTGCAAATGCACCGGTCATTCTCTGCTGAAAACAAGGCGACATACACCATATTTTTCATTCTATTGATAAAAGTAGTTATGTGGCGTAAAAAGCAAGTATACGACGGGACACTAGACTGTTTTAACTGTGTCTTTCTTAAGTCTTTGTTCTTTTTTCAAATACAGCAACTCCAAAATAAGCTACACAATATTGCGATATTTTGCTACGCCAACCGACTCAGCATTGGCTAAATGAACAAGTGATTTGATTATGTGCACGCCATATATCTTATATGATTCCATTTTTATACAATCTTCTGACAAATGGCAATAAAGAGTCAACAATGTATTCAAAACTCATTAAAACCCTCTTATCTCGGTTTTGCAGTGTACCATTCTAGCTCGGTGAGTATGCAATGTAGCTGATGTACTTTTTTCGATATATTTTACTGAATATCTTGCCATATAGAAACATTTCTTCTACAAGCATATTGCACTTTTAGTGCTTATTTGTTATATTTACTTTGTCATTATATATTTGTGAGTAAAGCAGTAAATTATGCACAAATGGCACGTTTCATGACGTTTTCCCAATTTTCTTTCATAACATAAAAGCTCAGCAATAATTGATTTTCACATTCAAACTAGACAAGTTTTTACCATTTAACGTTTTGGTTTTGTTTTCATTTTACTATTTTGAAGCGTGCTGCTTTAAGGTATCTCAGAGTAAAACATTAATCTTATTTTCATTTGCTGGAAAAAGTTGGCAAATTACTATTTCGATAAGATATTTTTATTCGTTTCAGTCGATAACGGAAGGGTTATGCGTTTTTATCATCGATTGATACACCATGATCCCCCATTTTTCTCAATATTTGGCTTATGCCTTACATACATGTATGTGTAATAATGGATAAAAACTTTGAAGTATTTGTACCGGTAAGGCAGTTTTTCATTTTGACTACTGGATGGAAAAATTGGAAAAATATTATTTTATACAACGTATGGGTCTGTGGCATTGCTTTTTATTAAAATGCGCAACATCCCACTTTAGAAATTTATATAATCTTATCAATTTTTTCTTATAAAATCACATTGGTCATAGCTTTAGCTGTTGCGATATGTCCATTGCTGCGGCGTTGAATCATTTGACGCAAAAGCGATGAATAAAAATTGCTTTCAGTTCATTTTTTGCTGTCATCAGTTTAATATCGAGTCTTATTCATATTATACCGTTTTACTGAAAACACCTTCCACATATGTACTATTTTCTATCTTTAACATGTGCACACAGTACAACACTTTGCCATTTTAGTATAAGTTTTGTGTATTTAAACGGGGGCCACGAACTTTGCAACATTTTGGTTAATACCGGACCAATTTTGTACAACTACGTGTATTGTTATTACATGTATATAAAAGAATTGACAACAATTGGTTTCAACTGTAGATTAAGACTAGGATATCACGCAAGTACCATGTCATCATACCGTGATGTAATATAATTGTGTGTCAGTTACCTCGAGTTGAGGAATGACAACATCTAGGCCGGTTAGAACTCGTTTACAAATTTTCTACTTAAGACGTAAAAAATATTGCAACGCCTGCTATGATTGTAGCTGTCATCTTTTGGCAATGTCTATAAGGAATTTGCTCATCATCAAAGGAGTTTGAAATGCTACGATAATGCACTTAATGTCAAAATCGAAATTTATGACAACTATTCAGTCAGAAAACCAGATATATTAGATAACATAGTTCCCTAAATGTGACTAAACACCTGCATTTCACCAGGAACAGAAATCAGGAAATATTGTCGAATCTTCAAAATGTTAACCTCTTCTTACATAAATGAACAGACGAATTCATAATGCTGCAACGTAGAATCGTACATAAGAAGATGAATTCATAATGCTGCGACGTAGAATCGTACATAAAAAGCTAGATATTTAAATTACTTTTAGTGCTTATGAACAGCGATTTTCGAAAATTTGAAATATTACATATTATATTTTTATGATTTAATTCGAAAATAAAACTAGGTATCATGGGGACAGTATATCCGATTGAAGTGATTCCCACGTCTCACATATACAATATCGATCTATTCATGGGAGGTAACTGCTACGATAAGTTAATATTTTGGTCAAAATAAAGGTTATGTGCGCTTGCAAACTAGACAATACGAATATAATTGTACTCGTGTCTTTATGTTAAGCATACAAATCTGTTCAGGAAATTGATTATTGTGAACATATTTATGAAAGGTTTTTGCAATGCTTCTTTAAATTGCAGAGAAAAGAACTGTAAAATTACACGTATGGACATTGCCATTGTTGTGCATATGTAATAGCAACCGAGGGTATACAAAGGAAATCTATCCAATCTGACTAAAGATCAGATCTACTTATTTCTGTTTAGTAGATCTGATGACAACCGTATATGTTTCGCCTTCTTTATAAATAGGATTTCCAGAGAAAGCTATTTTTAGCAATGCAATCAAACCCGTTTTTACAAATAGGCATTAGAAAAAGTATCAAAATACTGTTATCCGTGGACGTTAAACAAATTGTTGATTTTTGTTAGAAAAAAATGTTTAAAGTAACATTTAACAAATTAACTTGAAATATTAGTTTCAATTTTAAATGGACAAGATTGTTTTGCCAGTTTACCTGTAGGCTATATGGACAATGCCATGTTTTTTCTCGGAATCGTGAAAATTACCTACTCGGTATTGAGATTCCCAGGATTAAAATTAGAAACCACATCGCTTTCAAAATTATGAAAGCTCGCCGATGATTGCCTGTATGAAAAAAGTCACCAGAAATGAGTTCGTGTTTGGTCACGGTCAGATCTAAAAGCGTTATTTAGAACTGATTTTAATCAGATTTGAAATCTTTCTTAAAAACATCAGTATGGTGCATGGATATTAATTTGTAAATTTTTGTTTTTATGACAAATGGCACTTGTTTTAAGTTCTAAAAAATCGCAAGGTTTTGTTGCTTTCAAATATTTGCTAGGTCAAAGGCACCCAATCATAGAAAGACAGTATTTTACGAAAATGACCTGAAATGTACGGTTTGATACGGATATGACTCTTAATGTATGTTTAACATTATAAAGTATCTATCCGTTGAAATACATGGCAACTTCTACAGTTTTGATTAAGATAAAATGATTAAAATAAAAAATAGCTTTCATATCAACTTATATCGTCAAACACTTTATTTCATCAAACACTACATTCATTACAACTATGGCATGTTTTGCTTCATAGTGATATGTCAAATGTATATAAAAACGTTAGGTAAGCAGAAAGCAGGTGATAATGTGTATTATAAAGCGTCGTTAGTCTCACTACACGTTTCTCTTGTTTCCGAGTAAAAAAATAGTATAACAAAATCATTTCCTGCCGTGATTATTTCCCACAGAATATTTTTAATGTTTTAATATATATTTACAATTAAATAATAATGTTTGTTCGTTAAGCAAGCCTTATACATTTAATGTTATAAAATCAAATGTACTTACATCTACATATTTAGCCGAGAATAATTGTAAAGATAAACGTATTCGTCTATACTCGCGTCTTTAGATGTCAGTATTATCACTTTTATACTGTTCGCAACTTTTAAAACTTTTGCAGGACGAAATTTGGTTCATTTAACTTATCAATTAATGAAACTTGATAAAGTGTACTTGTTTTTCTGCTAATTAAATAAATGTCACGTCCATCATTTCTGTTTAAAACTTCCTTAGTTAGTTCATGCGACTTCTACATTATCTGTAATAGATAAAACTAACTCGTTATCATTAATTTGATATGATCATTTCTTGTTGTACCAAGTGTTTAAATATTGTTTTGAAATAAAAAAAAAAAATCCCAAATAATTTTCGAACGTTATCATCTCTAAATATTTCTTTAAAAATCAATACAACTTTTGACTGTCTTCCTTTGAAATATATGATATGCTTTAGAGTGGATGAAATGTAAGATTATAGGGTAAATACACAATCGTTTTACTTAAATACCTGCAAATTAAAGCAAAAGACCGCAGAAATTGAATACTCTGAGAGATTCTGCTGATGCATATATACGAACAATGGTGCATGCGTACTATTCTTGCAAATATATGCGTCTGATTTAGTAATTCTGCGTTTGTTATTTGTTTTTTGCATATTAAACAGACCGGTTAAGTTTTGCTTTAAAAGCGCGACTGTGATAAATAAGACCGTGATTGCAGTCAACGATGTTTCAAGTCGCCCATGGTTACACATATTTAAATAGTGCAACAGTTGTAATTTCTCGCGTGTTTTTATTCGTTAATTTTTTCTCCGTTTATGACCAGTGTGGGCATTTTTACAAGAATAATTTTTAATTATGAATATGGAATATCTTATATATAAAACTGGTGTTATGCAAGCGTGAATCGCAACGTCAAAAATATTTTTTTTTAAAAAACAACGTTCCAAAATCTTTGCCTATGTAGGTTTAAAATCTTAACGACCTTGATGATTTAAATGAATATCTAACTTCAGTTATCAAATATGTATTAATAGAGGATAGTTTGTTTGTTTTAAGTACATACATGATATTAGTTATAAGATAATCATCAGATATTATCGCTACAAATGCATATCTATTACACATACTTACAAATGAAGGCCTTATTTTAATTTGGTTTATAGAAAACTAATCACATGTACACAATGAATGATTTACTTGCAGATGATATGAATTATATTTCAGCACAGTTCAAGTATATTTTAAATTTTAAACGAATTACATGTTTCTTTTCACACCTTTATATAGATGATAAAGCAGTGTTACCTTAGATTTGGTGGCTGATTTGTGCCATTCTTGTTTTCGCCCGCGACCACGCAATGAATTAATAAGTTAGAATGGCGGGAGCGAAGCGAAAACACGCTTATCATCGGGGGTGCAGGGCGAAGTTTAATAAATAAAACTTCACCCCGCGGGGCGCAGAGCGAGATTTGAGAAATGAAACGGCGGAGCGAAAACACGCTAATTTGCTTCATTTGAGAAGAATGCCGGGGCCTCAACTGTACATGTAACTCAGGCTGATTTTGTTTTATTAAAATAAAACTTCGCCATTAAATTCCTTTAATCTCGCTCCGTGCCCCGCGGGGAAACGTATTATTTTTTCAAATCGCGCTGGAAATTGAGATGATTTTATATTTGTGACTTCAACCGTTTTGTTTTGGCATAGGATTTGAACCAAAAAGTCAGTCTGAAATACATGTACAATTGAGGCCACGGTATTCTTCTCAAATGAATATTCGTCAAATGTGGGTGTGTTAAATTAAGTGAGAGATTGGTTTTGTCCAAAATATTATGTTAGTCTGCTTGCATTCACACTTTAGGTTGACTATAAAATGGACATACGTAAAACAAATTGAACTCAAGGTAACGATATTGTTGATTAGTTTTTTATTGTAAAAATCCTGCTAGAAAAGTTACTTTTAAACCAAATTTTAGCAACAAATGTTCAAACAAACCAAAGGAAATTAAACCATTCGACCTTCGAGTAAAACTTGAAATAAACCCAAAATGGCTCTATTGATAATGGGTTGATTGCAATTAAAATGAACATAATCTGTGTTGTGATTTAACATGTACTTGCATGCCTAATATAAACAGATTTATTAAAATCCTACAAGTAGAAAAAATCAAACAAACAGAACCCATAAAGAACGTAAAAAAAACACTATTGAAAATGTTGCAGGCTCAGTTTGATTGAGCCTGTTCATGGATGGAACTTGAAAGTGCAAGTAACAGTTCTTAACCCCTAGCACTCGAGAACAATTCTGCGTATGACGTGAGAGGAATAAAGAATCCCTTAAGATTTTCCAAAAGGTAAAATTGAAACGAAACGAGAAAAAATGGGCGTAGCCATACAAAGTAAAAATAAAAATGCAGGCAACATATCCTAAAACAATATTAAAGTGAGGAATTCTGGAACTAACCAATTTCAAAGAAAAGGGAAAGAACTAAAAGTACAAAACACAAAAAAAGAAGTCCTGCTGAACTATCTCTATGATCTTGCAATTGAAGTGTTAACGAACGATTGTTAAAGTAACCAGTTTCTATATATATTCTAAGGTACAAATGGACATAACTCCTCTTGACATTGCTTTCTATATAACGTCCAATAATGTCCCTTGACAGTTTTTCCGTTTCATTTTTTTTGCACGACAACACCAAAGCGATCATAACATCTTTAAAACAGACGAGTTTATAAAATGGACTTGGGTGTATTGCCGCAAGTGATGACCCGTATAACCCTACTATTAGTAGCTTCGTGAAGGATATAAGCAACATTTTTACATTGAAACCAAAGTAAATTGTGTTTATTGCATCTGTTTGAATAAAAATGAATAACACAATAATGATATCGTATTTTTTAATAGAATTAACGCATATGGCGACTATTCAATGCTTCTAAAATACAATGAATTTAAAAATAGAATGATTAATTGATACTGTTTAGAATTGTTTGTATATACAAAAGCTAAACAGAAAACAATACAAATGGTGTACATGTATTACAAAGGCTGGCAACGATTGGCATAGACGAAATGATAGAACATTACATAGATCAATGAATTTATCAATGACAATAAATGACATAATCAGATTTATATAACCAGGACTGACATTTAAAACCTGAAATTGTAAAGTCTCAAACATTTTCATGGCAGCTTTGAAAATAAACAATTGGACAAAAATAAGAAATTGCGTTGTATGTATAAATAATGCTAATGTTTTGTTGTTTTTGTTTTTTACGGAAATTTCGCTCCTTTTAAAGATCCTATGTCTGTCAAATCCAATAAGATATCTACATATATTTTTAGACAAAAATAATTGTTTGTTCATTATCACCAGTTGATCTCTATTACATAAGAGGATATGTAATATTGGTAGTATTGAATGTGGATAAAAACAACATTTATACTTCAAATTAGTAATCAATGTAGACTTGTGATTATACCTGTTTAAATAGTAAAAACACAATATTGCTGTCGTCGTTAAAAATATGGCGACTGTACAACGCTTCTAAAATACAACGACCTTTACAAAAGAAAGATTTCCTTTTACTGTTTACAATTTATTAGATATACATAATAAGTTAAACACATAATATTTTCAGATGAAGACGGTGACATTTTAAAAATGTTCAAATGCACCTTAAGGTTAGTCATTAATGGTATACGGGGTTTTAGGTATAAAAATGTTGGACATTTGGGGACATATAAGAATCTTTTGTTTTATTTTACATATGACATTACATTCGGTTTAAACAATTAATATATTTTTTTCAATTAATTATCAACGTAGATTTACGATTTTGCACAGATAAATCTACAATTGAAAAGAATATATTAAATATATATCAAAAATGTTCAATACATGGGGTCTGTCTGTCATAATAGAGGAAAATATTTGTAAATTAGCTAAGCATCACTGCATAGCTGGTTGTTGGTGAAACAATAAATATACAATATCATTTTTGAGAAAACTGTAAAAAAACTAAAACTTTCAATAATTTTAATTAATACCCACACAAACAGCGTTTGTCCTGAAACAAGAGCCACACGTAGGTTCAAACCTTAGTTTTTCTCAAAATCAGAGCAAAATTTTACCATTCAAGCTCATGGTTAAGTAATAGTCAAGTTATGTTTAGTTTGACCTACTTGAAGTTATTAAAAAACGTTGTTATGCCGAAAAAATGAAGACAAGGCAAAAATAATGACGAAATTTATCAAAACTCAATAATTTGACCTTAAATGTCAACGTCAAACATGACTTTCTAAACACGTCGATTTGTGCTAAGTGTTGTTTTGTTCTAATATGAATAATCAGGGCTTGGAATCGAACTGGAAAAAAACATGGATAAAGCAATATGAACTGTGTCGTATCTACAACATTTCATTAAAAAATCTCGCCGCCTTCTAGTTGCAATTTCGCAATAACTTGTTTTACCAAATAGATCTGGTAGCAAAAAATTAAGCGGATAATTGTGGACGGGTTGATAAATACATTTCAGTCATTTCCATAAACAACAATACACATTTCTCGTTCAAAGATGGCGGCGTTTGTTTACAAACTGTAGGTTAAACCCAGTCCTGTAATTCCATCTCTATGGCTAATTTTAACATATTCGATAAATTTTAACATAAGGGTCAAGGTCAATTTGACCTACTTGAAGGTATTTTTTAAAAGTTTTGTTAATGGGTTTAAGAAAAAATGTTTTACTTAATATAAAACCAAAAAATGCCAGCGTGACATATAGATGACAAGTAAATGTTTCGAAGGTCTTGTAAGTAACATAAAAAAAAAGAAAAGGACAAAATAAGAACAAGTGAGTATATATGGACCAAGGTTCAAGTGCGGAATGTGATTTTCCTAACATTTATCGTTTTAAACGATTTTTGTGAAACGTTATTTTCACACCCAACATACGGACACTCGTTACAGAACGTGAGTCCAAGATTTTGATAGATAGAAACATTTTTGTGTGGGTGTTATGAAGATAATTTAGAAGCACCAAGATTATTTTCTCAGCGAAATATAACTCAGAATTAAAATTATGATGATATGTTGTTATTGACTCAAGAGGAAATTTAACGGTGATTTGCATTTGCCAGATCAACAGCAGAAAGGGGTTATCATCAAATATGTAATGTGTTGTATCATCGGCGACTTTGGGCATGAAAGTCACTTAATCGGAGTTAACAATGCAATACTCTCTGTAATGCTTTAGATATGTCTCAGTAAACAATTCTTACTTCTTTCTTTTGTCTATGATATGTAGATAGAGTGAAAGATTGACTTTAAAGTTGAGTCTGGAAAGGTCAGAACAAATTAAAATCCTCATAAAAGTGATCATTTGTATACCAGGAAGTTAATTTATGCATAATCCATTCGAAAGCTCTTGAAATATCACATGTCTTGAGGGTCGTTTTAACACACTGGGCGAACGTGTGAAGTTTCCCTTTGCGTCGGAACGTGACCATTGCTTAAACAGAAAAAGAAAAAAGTGGATAGCAAATCAAGTCAAATTTCGGATAGGGCTATGATGTCAGATGATTTAGTTCAGAGTACAGAATTTTGAATTTCTCGTTTATGCTTTGAATTTTATAATTATGGGCAATGAGATATTTAAATTTTAATGCGGATGGCGTGATGTGGTTTCTGGGAAGGTCCCGAGTTAACATGAATAATTCCAGATGTAGCAAAGCGCATTGACAACGAGGTTACTAGTTTGGAAATTTGAAACATGGATCTAGGGTATAAAAATGAATAGATCACATGAAATTTGAGGTAGGAGATAAGGAGATAATGATAGTGATAATTATTCATTATTGAAGAGCATTAATAATTTAAATTTACAAGATATTTAGTAATTGTTAATAGTTGTTTTATATTGGAAGAACCAAAACACACAAAAAAGTTTATATTCAAACACTTCTGTGGAATATGAACTAACTTATTTCCTAAAACTAGTAAAACGTGAGTAATGACTGACACTCGGAGTCGTATGTATTTGGTGCACTTAGGATAAATTACGCAAAATAGGTGAAGTAGGACCATGGTCCGAGATTGCGGTTATTGTGTAAAAAATCTTAAATATTTCAGAGCATGGGATAATATGTATTTCTAGAATAATGAAACTCAAGTGGTTGTGGTAAAAAATATTATACAGTGATGATATTTTACAGCTAATGATTTATATGTGCTACTGTATTGTAAAAGGGCTTATAACATCCCTAAAGTCAAATAATTCCATGATTCCAAGCTGCCTGGCAAAAGGCACGTCAATGTCAATTATTATTTCAAAAGTAATAAATGGCTATTTTCATATGATTGATCAATATGCCGAGAATCATAACCTTTTAAGTAATGAACAGTAAGATTATTGAAATGTCAATAATACTGAACGTAAAGAAAATGTCATTTTTCTCATAAATATAATAAATCTATCATAAAGAGATTCTGTATATCATAATAAAAATAAATATTTTGTATGTAATTTGTGACTTGATAAAGTAATTCAATTAATGTAAATAAAGAGCCACATGAACAATTCATATTTGCCATTTATTCCCATTTTTTACAATTTATGATGCGGATTCCTACAATATCGCAAAATATAGCCTTTTTCTAAATACACGAAAACAATCTAAGATAAATATTTGATATTACGTGTGTGTCTATCACAGAAAATAAATCTCTTTGGTCCTATAAATTAATGAAAATTTCAATTTTTAAATGTTAACTATAGAGAAAGCATGTTCATATAAATATTATATACATATTAAAAATCACATATCACAAGCAGTTTACATTATTGTGTTAAGTAACATAAATATGCATCCAATTCTTTTTCAAATAGTCATTGTGAAAGGTTTATAAGATTAAATTTAGGCATACAAAACCTTTCAGTAATTCTTAAAATTAGAAGTAAGCGAGCCTTAAATATTTTTCGGACAGTCCAGGTGATTTTCTACACGAAACATAAACTAAATATATATAAAAATAACACAATCAATTGCATTACATGCATTGAGAAATATCTCGATATAATTTTCATTTATAAATTTTCTAACATCCATGTACATATATGTATATATCATAAATCGTCTTTGTTCAAAATACTTATTCTCCATTTTGTTCAATAGCTATTCCAGTCAATCTTTCGCAATTTACGCATTAACGTATATGTTTTCTTCATCGGCTCCAAATCCTGTATTTACGTAAACAGCTAAAATAGAAATATAATACATTATAATACACATCAAAAGCAAAATATGTAGTTCTTAAACACCACGTTTACTCATAAGCCCCTTCCTTTTGTTCGTCCTTTGCGTACTTTGATATGAAAGTTTTGCCGAGATTTTTAAAAAGAAGATATAAACAGGGGTATATAAACATCATTCATCTCAAACAGATACGGACTTAAAGCTAACCTGTTTTAGAAAATTGGAAGTTGATAGGTCACATTTAAATGTACCGCATTTGTGTAGTTTTTATATGATATCTGGTGAGGACCAAGTTTCTGTGCAGAAAAAATGAATATGGCAGAACTTTTTAACTTGATAAAATCAGGGATGACACTACAAAGTGAATATTTGTTAAACAACATGATGATCTCATTGTACTGTAGCAGAGTTATTTTTGAATTTTGTTTTTTTTTCTCTCAAATGATACTGACTAACATAATACAGAGGGCGGGCACTTAGTGGACTGACACCATAAATGACTTTCGTGATAGTGTTAATGAGTATCAAAACTCAAGCAAGCAATATCAAATGCAGTCGAAGCAGAGCAAAAGAAATTTTATAAAGTCCTTTAAAGATAAAAGTTATGACATTACCTTCTTCTTCTTCGTCTTCTTCTTCCTCATCAGTTGTAATGAACGCTTTTAGGCACTCGTGGATGTATATGTATTGGTCCTTAAGATATAATAACATTTGACTTATTAACAAATAGTTATGTTTTGTTTAAAAAAGAGACAATAAGACTGAGATCGTTTTTTTTACTTAAGTATAGTCTAAAGCATACTCTATGTAAAAATGCTGATAAAGGAAATCACATTTCCTGTAGAAATAAAATCAAAAAGATGGGTTAAAACTGTTATAATTATATTTACGAGTATTTCGCATTAAAATGTGTATATAATGTTTATTCTTGTCATAAAATACACATTCTTAAGCCAGTATAGGCCAATTAAACGTGTGCTATTAATGCGTTCCGTCGTATAATTCAAATTATTCTTCAGTTTTCGAGACATTTTGATGTGGCTTTTTTATTGATTTATTTCTTTTAAGGGAAGGACGTCGAGACTTGTTACACTTCCTAGTAATCAAAACTATTCTTTTAAGGTGTACACTCCGCTAAACCTTGATGTTTTCTCGAACATAAAAATTTAAAAGGACAAACGGTATCCAAATACAAAAAAGGTAGAAACAAAGATGCTTCTGAGACACCACTTTGCTATGAACTTCCTTTCACACTATTTTTTATGGTAGAGTAACCTTTTGGCGACGAACTTCCCCTGATACAATCCGTTTTTATGGTCAAGGCAAATGTGCTGTTGATCTTCCACACTGTAATAAACTATACATGTATGTTTTATTATGCAACAGTTACAATAATTAGAACAATGAGTGATTAGCGGAATTACCTCTGTCTGCACCATGTTCAACCTATGATTTCTCATTTCAAGGACAAGATTAAATATATCCACCTCGTCATGATCTCTGATATGTTGTAACAAGTAATCCACTGCAATAAATGTCCCAGTACGACCTACACCAGCACTGTAACAAAAAAGTACGGCTTACATTTTAGAAGGACTGAACAAATAAATAAGAAAGAATGAATAGATAAATAAATGGGTAGTACATTCTCTATAAAATATTGTTTATTTGTTCAAAATGAATCAAACATTTTAAAATATGTTGTATCTTTTTAAGAATTTCCAATTAACGCATATGATGTTGGTGGCAAATAAATACTAAATAAATTTGCATGACGTTATGCACGTCTAAAAGTCAAATCTTTGTTCTATTCCTATCGGATTTATATTTTCTAACACAACATCTGCTTTCTTTAAGTTTTATCTAGCAGAATATACTTCTTCAAGTAAATTCTTGCGATTAGAAAAGCGCGTTCTTCGAAATTCAAACACAGGTTTATTACAACTGGCATTACGCCTAATATTTGTAAGCCTGCAATATCAAATGTATTTGGTGTTGGTTAATCAACTACTCTGGCTACCTACTTGTATGAATTCCAAACAACATAAATGTCATACATCATACACATACCACGATATATTTAAAAACCTATTTAATTAATATATTATATTTGTAGAGATGTTACTTCAGTAAGAGGACTTAAACAGTTTATGACAGCGTACAATAAGCACATTCCATAACAAATAAGTGTAGAGTATAAATAATACAATTATTTTTCTAACGTCGAATTATGAGGTGATAACTTTCATACAAAAATTAAACGTTTTACTAAGAAGAATTGTATTGTCGTTATTCAAAGTGGGCAGACAAAAACCGTTTGGATCAAGAAAGATGATTGACTGAATGCAATTATCAACATGATTAGATTTTTTGTTGGGTGCTACGTCCCACGAACCCTGTTAAAAGGTCACATGGCGACGTTCAAAGGAAGACTTCAGGTGCCCCTCCGTGCATTGTTCAGACCGGAAAATGCACCGTGTAGAACCACGGACGTTCCATGCTGTAGCTGGCTAGAATTAAATTTTAGTTAAAGAGACATGACAAAGATATTGATTAAAATGTGCTTTTTATTTTGTTTATTCAATTGTATATCAATAACATGATCATAACTTTAAATCAAAGTAAAAGAAACTATTTTATGCATCATGCTCAATAATTATATGAAAACATTCGTAACATTTCACTTTTTTACTTTTAAACCTACCTGCAATGGACAATCATTGGCCCATTCGATGATGGTTGCTGTTCCCGATTGCCATACTGTTTAACAGCTTTTACGAACTCTAGCAATAATTCCGGGGTTTCAGGACAACCCATATCTGGCCACTTCAAATAACTAAAGTGACGAACCATTTTCCGTTGCGCTTTCTTTATATGCAAGATGCGATAGAATATAAAATAACACACATTAGCAAATTGTCATCTTGTTAAATTAATTCCAAACAAACATTAAAAACATGCATCACTTTCTGTTTCAAGTTTAGTCCATGCAATCTGATATGTTTGGCCTGAAAATGACTGTTAGGGCAAGAGACTAGGTTTTAGATTTCGTGTCGGATTTACTTGCCGTCTGTTTCGTAAATATTAATTCAATCTATTACATCTAATTGCAAATGTCTTTTAAAATACAAGTACCATATCTCATAATATCCACTTTACAGCATGCACGTTTTCAAAGGTTTTAAAATTCATCTTTAAAATATGCCTTTTGACAATCCAGAAAATATTCAAGTTGAATAGTACATTACATTTTAGTACATTAAGATGTTCCACTAATCTTCAAACAATGGTATAACAATTAAATGTTATTAAACGATATTCCAACTTACCGTTTTTACTTCAAATATCTTTATATTATAGTCAGACATGTTGGAATCTGACTGAAGAGAAACAACCAAATCTCCAAAGAAAATAGGTTCTCCAAGATCTGGCCAATACTTGTCGCACTTAAACTAAAAATTTACTCTTATTATTAAAGCATACGACAATAACGACACATGCACATAGTAGACATTTTTGAAATAATTTGATATAAAAACAATGATTGAAGGATATTTCATGATTGATTGATAAAAGAAGCTTTGATACCCTTTGTTTATGACATTTCATGCTTTTCTGAATGCAGTATTTAATTAATTCTAAATTCAGCGACCCCTGGGTCACTTATCTGATTCTCTCCCTATAATACTTTATTATGATGAACTGTCACTTCAAAGTTTTATTTTTGAAATATAAATAAACATACCCGTCCCTTTTCCATTAGTTTTGTCAACATGACGATAGTATCGACATTTTGCTCCCAAACCATTCTCCAGAAGTCATCAAAAGTAGCTTGCATAGGACCCTGTGTAGCAATATATTCTCTGCGAGACGAATAACCCTTTACATAAAACATTAAAAATATGAATTAGATTACATTCTTCAAAGATACACGGAGCCCAAAAAATGACATTTGTTTTCTTCCAAAGAAAAGGTAAAAACGTGTTTTTTAATGTATTACTGGATGACATTCACTGTGATTGTACCGATACCAAGAACGCAAAAGAAACAAAAGATGTCGCGGCTATATGACTAATCAGTAACATTTTGAAAACCGTTACATGACACCAAACAAATTATTTTCTGATATTAGGTGGATATAGTCTTTGACAGGAGTTAAATACATACAGGGATATAGTTAGCATTGATGTAGTCAGACCCTTCTATATCATCGGACGGTCGAAGTTTAACCCGAGAATGATCAACTGAAATATCAATATACAGATGTTACACCAAAGACAAACGGCATAGAGTGGCAGTAAATAAAAAAACCACATAAAATATACAATTATACATTTTAAGATTAATTCGATGTATTTCAAAACCATTTGGCAGAAACTGACATTTGGATTTTTTTAAGAATTGTGTTTCCTTAACCTTGTACAACTCTGCAGTGTTCTTTAAGTCTATCTTATATACAGTTTTAATTTATTTAAAGAACGAACTTAAAATATACTTAATACAAAAGCATATGGATGCAATTTCAATACAAACATGGTAGAATATTTGTGTATCTGTTTTTCGGTCGACAACACTGTTGTTCTGCTGCCGTCATTAGATGACTGGGACTCTTCTCCTTCAGTACCTACAAAATAGTTTTCTAATATTATTGATAACTTAAATTTGAAAATAATGAAAGCTACATATAGATACAATTCTTATTCTATGTCTATGTTACCATGACCTTAGCACGTGCTTACTTCAGCTTTCAGAAGGCAGATTTTCTTCACAAATTTTGTATTCATTACTTATAATTTGGTTCTAATCTGCTTGCTTTCATGTAAAACGATGATTATTAAAAAAAGGTTCACATTCTCTTTGGTCTTGGGTATTTATAACGTTTATTTCAAAGAACAAAAATAGTATTAGTAGCGCTCTCTTATATAGCTTTTTCTACCTTGTAAGCATCAACAAAAAGCAAATCAGAATCTCTGTGAAATCTTTCAACAGCATCTGAAAAGTCACTCAGCTTAACGGGTCCTTGTCTGAAAAAAAGATAATACTCGTGATAGATATGAGATACAAGACATAGTACCGCAGAATATTCTTCTAAGAGAATAAAGAAACGCTAGCATGTATGATAACAGAATTGAAAAAATTAAGAGAATTGATAAAGCTAATTCAAACATGCAATTTGGGGTTAACTTGAATTGATCTAAAGAAATTACCAAAATAACAAAATAATTTAATTTCATAACTAACGAAAATGCAAATTTAGATGACTTATATACTGATAAAGAATTAGTTTTGTTTACAAAATTATGTAAAATGGAGATATGAATGAGTGTAAAGTGATATGTGTTTCATGCATATGCAATAGTGCTGAGATGATTGAGATGTTTGGCAGCTGTGCTGTAACTGTTGGGACAAAATACATCAAAGAATATAATGGCCGGAAGAAAACCAGGAAATGCTACAAAATAAACATTTTATCGTACATTCGCTACTCAATGTGCAAGGGAAAGACTTTTATACGAGAAAGTCACCATTTTGTCATATGTTTTCTATTTCGTCTGGCCCACATCGGGGCAAAAATATGAAAGCACGAAAATACAACATTTTGTAAGCGAGGCACATGGCCAATACACAAAACATACGACAATCGCACCACTTTGTCGTATCCTCGTGTCGTCGCCTGTCCTTTTTTGTGGTTTTGGTTGTCGCCTCGCGGAGCAAAAGTACGACAAATCCATGTCTTTGTCGTACTTTCGTGGTTTTACTCGGCGCCCCGTGGAGCGAAAGTATGACAACTGCATGTTTTTATCGTATTTTCGATTTTTTCCTTGGCTCCCCGCGGATTAAAAATAAAATACGACAAATTAATCTCACTTATTTGCCGCCCCGGGGAGCAAAAATAAGACATGTCACAAATCATAGTAGTGAAAGATGGTCATAAGATAAGGGTGTCTATCTCTTAGATGCTGGCCTGATTAAGGTCACGACAATAGTTTTGTTTGCAGCAGCAGTATTGATTGTCAAGGTTCTTGGCGTGAGTAGTAAGTTTAAAGCTTTTAAACTAGATGTGTCTTTAGACAGTTATATTTATATCTTCAACGTTTTCGTTTTATTTTTAAATTCTAAAACGACACTTTAAACTAATGAATTTTACAAAAACTGTTGTGACACAAACAACAATATACACTCTTAACAATTTCAAATTAGTTTGTTATATACTGTTACATACTGTTATGTCAACATAATTTGAGTCCACATCTCATGTGCATTGAAATTAAAATTTCAACGAAATTTAAACAGAACTTAGAGCTGTATGAAATTTAAATTATTATTGTTATTATAATTATTTCATTACTTTTTAAAAGAAACCTTCATTTTTAAATTAAGAATATCTTAGGAAGCTAAACATGGTTACCATGAAAACATATTTATTTTAGCAAATACTATAGGAGGCGCAAACAGTCAGGATGAAGGTGTATGTGGTGCAATAAATATAGAAGTGAATTTTATAAATTAATGATACTTATATATATGTATAGATTACATTATGTACTTACCCTGGGGTACTGAAAAAAAGTTAAATTGTGTGAGCCAGATATCATCCCAAAATATTTCTTATATACAACCTAAGACTGGTATTTATTCTTTAATAGTTTCTTCAAATTGTTTCATTCATGAATGGTGTAACATTATAATTAGGCAGGGTTATCCAATTAAAAGGCTATAAAGACAACCATTTATACACGTCCTGCAGTTTTGTTTATTATTCTTGTTTACAAAAATGTCCATTCCATTTTTTCATCTAAGCGTTTTAAAATCACGCTTCAAAATCGTTTTTTATCATTTCTTAATAAAAATAATCTACGTTTTTTAAAAAATCACGAGCACAAAAGTAGAATATTTGAACATTTTTGTATCACTAAAACACTAACAACATACTTGATATTTAGTATTAGAAAATAACGATAAAATAATGAAATGAATAGACCCGTTGATGTTATTAAATTTGGTTATAAACTTACTTGGAATAGCTTTAAAATACCTGCATCTTAAAAAATGTTAGAAGTAGTTGCTTCACAAAATAATATCAAATGCGTTCAAACTTACGAGTATTGCAATGGTAGTGACGATAGAACTTAAATATATGTTTTACCTATTACTATAAAAAGTGAGTTGTGGTTTTAATGAAACAATAAGAAATTTAAGCATGCCAGTATTTTAACATATTGATCACGTCAATATTCCAGGTTCTATTGAAATTTATGTAAATATTTTATCAAGTTACCAATATGTGTAGCTTATTAATTAAAATAAAAGTTTCGTAGAGTTCCTAGTTTATTCGTTCAAACATTTATGTATCTGAAATACTTTAAAAAAAAATATTTCCTACCTGGAAGGGTTCTTTTTTGTGTGTTCAATTTTATCAAGATGAATTCCTTCATCTGGAGACTGTGTAACCAGTCTACCTTCATCTTTCAAGAAACAACTAAATAGGAACATGGGAAGTATGTTTAACTGAAGTTTGTATAATCATAATTAACTAAGCTCTGTTGGAGTATTTTTACCAGAGCAATCAAGTACGGCATTGTAAAAACTTATTTCGATACGTAATTGTTCAATGAATGGTTAAATAGATAAGTTGTTTCGCAGTTTAATATCAAATCAAGAGTGCAACCGAGACATTAAAATAAACGCCAGAACTGAATAATATTTAAAATCACAAGATTTTCCAAATATAATAGATTGCAGTAACACTTTTTTATATTTCATTTTAGTCGTAAAATGTGCGTTCTGAGCATCGCATCAGTGTTAAATATTTTATCTGATTACAACGAATATGATGCTAGAAGTATATGGAAAATTGTCATAACAACTATGTCTCGAAACTTGTAATTTACTACAAGAATGAAATTGAAGCTCGGTGCTTTTGTCTTAGTTTATACTTGACTAAGTAGAATATTACACAATCATTCCAAACAAAAATTATGGTACATTATTACAGATTATCAAAGCTATACACTTATAATATACTAACGCCAACTGTTTTCTTCTCAGAAGGAAAATCACAACACCAACAACGACCAGAACAACTACTGCAGATGATATACCAGATGCTACAGCAACTGTAAGATCTGGATCTAAAAATATTATGAAAGATACAATATTTTATATATGATTTATAATAAATAAGAAACCCCGGAAGAAAAAAAATAGTCAAGCTTTATTCAAAACATTGTACAATAAATTAATTACTTTTATCTAACGCAAAGATGTCCCATCAAAACGATAAATGCATGGCACACTGCTGAAAGGTTTTTTTTTATCAGAAATCATTATTTATTTCATGAGGGAATCCTATTGAATAAAATCTCCAATAAATAGGAAATAAAATTAGAAAGGACCATGTAGCACTGTATCTGCTGTTGAGTACCATATATAATTATTCTTCAATATGATCAATAATAACTTTACACTTAGACCTTTTCCCGGACGTTTATGCAAACATTCATGTTACAATAATAATAATGATAATAATAATAATAATTTTGTTCGTTTGTTTGTTTCATTTTACGCCTTTTCCCAATAAAATTTCAGTCATATAGGCGGGTAGTTTCCTAACCATTGTTCCTGGAGAGTTACACCAGTACTAGACTACCTTCCTCCGCGCTAAACTACCAAAGCATCTCCCGATGATCGAACCCACGCCAGAGAGGTAACTGCGTTAGAAGTCATCGACTCTAACCCCTCGACCACGGAGGCGGTTACTAATACTACTACTACTACTAATAATAATAATAATTATAATGATAAGAGCAGTTATGTAACACTAACCTGTTGATATAGGATTTGAATACCTCGTCTCAGTGCACCCGTTTATTGTACAAGCAAACGTTTTCACCCTTTATTGAATAATTTTAAATGTGAACTGTGAACATTCAGTTTTACATCTTTCATCATTTCAGTGCAGGGACGAGTATATGTCAGCATATACTTCTATTTTTTTATCGACGGAGCAAGTTAGGTTTTTAACTACATATATTAAAATCAAGATGTAAAGGGAATTACAAAATCATTTATTTCTTTCTTTCTAAGACAAATATCAACAAACAATTTCGATAAATCAATCTGCCGAATAATACAAATCACGTGTTATCATGTACCTTAGTCTGATACAAAGCAGACATAAAATTGATAGATTTGGAAATGATGAGTATGAGATTTACAATTTATTAAAAAAATTAAAAATTTGTTGGAGTCACTATTTAGATACATTTATTGCTATCACAATTATATTTCTTGATACTTTATACATTTTTACGATAGTACTCTGTAGGAGAAAAATGACAAACTGCAATAACTATTTAAAAAATAGAATAAAAAACACAAGAAACTCAATTGAGGTCTAAAAGTCTACGTCATAAACTTTGAGTTCTTACACATTCCAAATGGGGCACTTAAACAGAAAGATAAAAGATATGCAAAACAGTAATAAGAAATAGTCTTAGAAATATATTGAAATCGTATTTCTGTGCTATGATTAGCCGATTTATGTAAAAAGCGTTGCAACGATTTTCAATTTTAGGTCATTTTCACAAAAATCTGGAAAACGATTTTAAATCAAGAAAAATCTTTTAAATTTTGCAAAATACAACATGTATTATAAAAGTAAAAAAGTTTAAAGTTTGAAAGGTTTCAATTTAATTCGGAAAAAGGAGCAAAAAAAAGATAGGAAAATTTCCTTGATAATGGCAGCTTTACTCACAGGTGAATGTATTTTGTTGTTGAGTCAATTCACATTTGTCAATTGAGAAATTAAAAGTTACTCAAAATTCCTAAATGGCATACAATTACTATTTTGCAAGTCTTTCCGATATTAAGTACAAATACCTGTATCTACGCCCTGGTTGTAATTCACCATTACAAAACAGGTCAGCTTGTTTGCCTGAACACTTGCCATCCAGTCCTACAACAAATCTTTGATACGTTTCGACATCACGCTGCGTTACACTTCGCCTTTCCCGGGTACCTACAATGATTTGTTGACTAACTAAACCTTTCATAAAACGTAACGTTTATATTGAATTAAATCGAAGACTACAAAACGTATTTGTATTTTTTTATTTGGAAATCTTTACTTAAACTAATTGGTAAAATATAATCATTATTATAACCATTTATAGCCATATTGTCTAACTATGAAACAATATGAAACAGCAATGGTAAGATAGTAGTATACACAATCTAGTACATACAGAATATTATAATGATATTGCCATTGTTAACGCTACTAAAAGCTTATAGGCATATGCTCGAACCAAATAGTGCGTATGAATGCGTTTGCTCAAGGAAAACACAACTTGCTCATGAAGACTTTGATTAACGCGGCAAGATATCATTGAATTATTAGTCCATGCTTTAACATCTCGTTAATGTCGCCACCAATATTCACTTATTAGAATCTTTTTCCTGTAGGATAATTGATATCACAGTAAGAAAATAAATGAAAATTTTTCATAACAACCTAAAAACACATACCACCATTAATATGTTGACAAACGTCCGTAAGATTAAGATATGTTGCCAAGTAAGGCTTAATAGAATCCATATCCTTTACGTCAAACCACGTTTTATAAACTTTTGATATTCTGTCTGTGAAATTCCGAACACTTCCAAAAAACGGCTCATCTTAGATGATTTTATGAAAAGAAATTTTTTAATAAAGTTAGATAATAACATTATACCTACTATTACATTTTGCTAAATTGTTTAGATTTATTTACTGAACACAAATAAAGTAAACGAGGCATATTCCGATATATTACTTAAAGTGCGATCTTATGCGGTATGCAGGCCCAAATTTCTTAAACGCTCCTTTTTAGCAGCGCTCCTATTGTAATCTTATGAAGTACATGGTCAGTTGATTATGCTATAAAGTTTGTACAACATTTGTTTTTCTTTCTTTTCTTTCAAACTAAAGACTTTTCTCGCAAATAATTGTGTCTTTACTTTCCACTATTTATCAGCAGCAGCTTTATGTGGTCAAAACACGAGCGTACACGAATTCATAATTCATCACATATTAATAGCCATAAAGAAACAAATATTGCTCTTAGCAAGTAAGATAGCTTCGTAACCAAGGCTTACAATACTGGTAACACACTGCCTTATAATATGCATGTACTATGCTACTTTGTTTGCGGTAATCGGCGTTAACTTACCACGAAAGAAATGAAGAGCACTTTTTATACCTTCATACACATTGTCCACTAAATGCAGAAATGAATACCTGTTGCTTGGTCATTTTGTGCAACAACCAATCCCCACTTTGTCGGATATCCGTTACTGGTATTACAGAGGAATGTTTTTAATGGTAGCTTGACGGCTATTTGTAACTCTGTATCCTTCGGTTGATCGTCACTACGCGTCATTAATTGACCAACCTCTGATTCATTGATCCTTAGCGGAGCTTCAAGCAAACATTTATTTTATTCTGACAAAATGTTAAACAAAGCGGATGATAGTATTACATAAAACGAAACTTGACCTCATGATAAAGCTTAAACATATAACAGCCTCGTTTATGTTACAGTGTGTTCTATATTTTAATTTGTGGACGAGTATGTTGCGGATTTGAATTACTGAATTATACTAAAGTTATCATCTAACAGACGACTTTATGATAACGCAAAAGACTGTTCAAATATATGAAACGAAACGATTTGCACGATAAACTTAAAGACAGTCAAGAATTGGAGACAATGTTTATGTGTTGATAACTACAACGACAAGTCAGGTATGAAATAGATAAAATATTTGCTATACATCAAACGTTTACGAAATGTATAATTTTTTTAAGAAAATTACATTTTGGTAGATTTAAAGGGAGGAAGAGCTATTGGTGATTGCGTATGCACCTTTATGATTAAACAAATAACAAAGACATTTTGTTTAAATTTGTTGAAATATATAAAGGTATTTCATTTGGTATGTATCACTTCTTCATATATATTTCTACAACAAATCAACGCATATATAGTAAAATGAAGGAGACTTACCACCTGGCTGAACATTAACTGTTTCCGTTACCACTGAGCCATTTCCAGCACTTGTATTAGCAAATACCTTACAGGGAAAGGAAATACGTCAAAGTTATGTTATTTAATCACTGTTAAATGGTAAGGCAAAATCGGACATAGTTCGAAGACATATTTGAGATATATAAAAGATACGTTTTGCATGTAATTAATTGAACTATATTGACTACGCAAAATGTTTAAGGATGTAATGTTTATATATCTTTAAGCATTATAATATGTTTTTCCGGTAACTAGTGTGTGTTTTTTATTTGTCAAAAGGAGAGACGTTTAGCTCAATAACATGTTTTAAAAACAAAAATAAACAAGTGACGTCATGAATGTTTTTTCTTAGCTAGAACCACCGACATTTCTGTTACTGGGTCCTACAATATTTAACGGACAATCAGTTTACAGGAAAAAAGCTATTACTGCTGCAAAGTGCTTGGGACTTTTTTGCTTTTTTTTAAAAAATCATAACATTCCGAATTGTACACCACATTTTCTATTTCAAAGTAAATAACAACAAAACTACTCTCATATAAATATTGTTGATTCAGTTCTTTATCTACTAACATGCCCTTTTGTTTACTGGTTATTTCATGACCTGGTCATGAGAGGGAATAATCTGTTCTGCGCAGGCCCGAATATGGAGTCCCTTAATGTTTTTTTTAGATTGGTTTTACTTTTAATTCTTTTCAACGTTACCTCAAGAGAAAACCGTAACATATTTAAATGATAAAAGTAATTTCAAATTTAGTCTAAACAGTATCTGGTTGTTGTCTTTTACAACGAAGTGCAAATTAAAAAAACATATAAGGAAACGGGTAACGCCCATGGGAAAAAACTCTACATGAAATATAAATAAAATTGATTTTGTGGCTTTTGTAACATGCAACATGATGACCAAAAGGAAACTGTATGACAAAGAACAGAATTCCATTTGAATATTAAAATGTTTCATACGTTTTATGGATTCATGAAGAATCAAAACGTTATTGGGAAGTTTATAGTGTTAATTTCAGTTAGTACCCTATTATATTGTTAAGGTGACCTATAGCCCTATAAGGGAGGGGTGTTTCTTTTTTACATTTTGTTTATTATGTAATTTTTTCATGTTACGGAAAACACTTTCATATAAATAAAAGTTTATTATTACTATTATTTTTTTGGCCTCTTATAACAGGCAATGGCTGCCGTGTCTTAATTCAGTGAATACGGGTTTTTCAAAATGCCTTTACCTTGCTATTCAAAAATGGTAGTTTCCGGCTGGTTACTTTTAAAAGATTAAATTTCCCAATTACGACTTCAAAAAAAATTTGAAAACACAAATGTCCGGAAAAATTGAGTTTGTTTTTACACTATTTTTTCTCTTATAATGCCCTTTTTTAAAGGACAATTTTCTACCGGTTTAAATGCTTAATTTCATTGGTTTGATAAAGGGGAATGTTTAGTGCATTAAAGAACCCCCAAAATTATTTGGGTAAAATTTCATTTTTTGTATTATTTTAAAAAAAGTTTCAGATAAAAAAACTTCAATATTTTGTTCCGGTAAAATATGAAGGCTCCCCAGAAAAGAAAATTACTTTATAAAATACCTTCCTTAAATAAAAAAAACAAAAGTTTAGTAAAAGGTAGGGGGATGGGGTGGGAGAGGGGAAGTGGTTTGAAGCATAAAAAACCCTTAAACAATTCAGCAAACGGGAGCCCACTTTTAAGCTTAAAGCCCTTAGTTCAAACACTACGGAAATCAATCAAAATAATTTACAAGGAAGTTTTAAATAAGAATGTGCAACTTACATCAATCAAAAAAAATAGAAAGGACTCTCCAAGAAAACATACCTTCAACAATAAATTACCGGGGAACAATCCACTGTAATTATAGTACATTGTGAGCTGTTTTTTGAAAGAACGTATGGTCATTCTAAATAAAAATGAGTGTTTTTTCAACTATTCAATCTAACAGCAAATTTAACAATAGTCTACGAATAACATTCATCATATATAAACAACCTTTGAATAAATTATCTATGAAAGGACCGGGTTATTTCATATCATAATTTTCATAAAAGCACACTTTTCACTTTTATTTAAGTCCGATATCATAGATAATCGTAAACACTTCAGAAAAAATGGCATACTTGTAATCAAAACACGTGTAAGTAACATCAATATACTATTAAAGATATTTAAAATACATACACTGCTGTTTGTGAATACTATGGAATAATTCTGAATGATGCCGTTTCTGTCCCTGATGCTTGGTTCATTCCACACTACATAAACAGATCTCTGTTTCGTGACATCTTTCTCTGATTTTATTTTCAGATAAGAAACTTTTCCTGGCTCTGATGACAAAAATAAACTATATCTTTATATCACTCTTTTTCAGAAGGTAAAGCTGATAAATACCAATTTTCATCTAATATTCATTAAAAAAATTCCAAAAAATTATCATAAAAAAACCAAAAAAAAAAAACAAAAAAAAACTAAGGACAAAACTGATATACTTTGCTAGAAAATGAAAGAATTCTGCAATGCAGAGGCAGTCATTTAGGTCATATTTGGCGTGTCATATTTGTGCCCGCTTGGATGCTAGCAAATACTACATGCTAAATATCGAACCCTATTGTGAGACCAATTTTAATCCAAGGGACCTGAGTTTTATTACTTATGATGACCAGGTGATGTACATGCTAATCACGAGAGGCAAATGTAAGGTATATATCAGTCTAAAACTTGACCGTTATTCAGCGCTTATTGCTAAGCGTTATACATTATAGAAAGATTAGTCTCTTTGCTACATGTATGGCTTGAAAATTCGGAATTTACATACAAAATGAAATCAATTTTGACTTGAACTTTGATAATTCCCCTTTTTTAAATTTAAACATTTAAACGAGGGTGGAAAAACTGTCTTGAATAAACTTAAAAATTTTTTTTTTATATTAACAAAGAAAAAAATTTGCAAAAAATTTAAAGGCACTGTTATCCAAAACACAATTTTCTTACACGTTACTTGTGTACGTAGAAACAAAATCGTATTTATTTGATTAAATAAAACGAGGGGAAAATCACGATATTGGTAAAATCATAACAAACATACTGTCTTCTGCGGTCTTCACACGAAATGTCGCAGATGTGTTTCCACGATCAGTTGATGCAGTCACTGTGATTGAATACGTCCAAAACTCGTCTAGACCCGTCAAAGTGCATGATCTAGCTTTAAAACCTAGAAATTAAAATAAATTGAATGCTATTGACAGACATATTTGGAGAAGAATATTGTCTTCCCGTAATAAAGTAAAACAAGAGGCCCATTGGCCTGAGTATTCTACAGCAGTTTATATATGTTTTCTTTTTTGCGTAAATAACTGTATTACATTGATTAAAATCATATAAAAATTGTAATTTCCATACATTGTTTTAATATAATATAATGTATAATATCATAATATATTGTGCAACTTAAACTTATATCCTCTCCCTTGGGCCTAAACCCAAAATACAAAGGGTCAAGTATTCTTAAGTGTTAAGGCCTCCCAACTTGTTAAAACTAGAGTACAATAAAGTGATAAATACCCACCCCAGCAACAATGACTTTTGGAAATTTAAATGGTCTGAAGCTAAATTTGAACTCAACCTACAATTCATGAAGTATCAACTGTGTAAAATAATTCTTAAATAATGTTATCCTCCAGAAACCATTTTCTATTTTGAGTTACAGTGACCCTTGATCACAGGGGGTACAAAAGCAAGATGGTCTTCATATAAGCTTATCAAATACCAAGTTTGATTGAATATCTTATGCTTAACTGTAGTTGTTGTCCGGAAAACTATGTTTCTATTTTAAGTAACGGTGACCTACACACAATTAAGGGGGTCCAAAAAACCCAAAATAAAACAAAATAAAAAAAAAACAACAGCAAACAAAAAAGAACCGGTTGAACCGGGTGATGCTCCCCGAGTAGGTTTTTATACCTCGTGTAGTGTCAGTGTTATGTCACAGACAAAGTTCAAAGCGTAAAAATGAACAAAGGGCAATAACTATAACCAAAACTAAGCTCGGCAGAATTATGGTTCTTTTGCATTGCACTTCTATATAAAGAGACCAATCTTCCTACAAAGATTCATGTTGATACATCTTATGGTTTCAGAGTTATGTCCCGGACAAAATTCGAAGAAGTATAAAATGAACAAAGGGCAATAACTCCAAAATTAGGCAAGACAGAGTTATGGCTTTTTGCACTGCACTTTAACTTAATGAGACCTATCTACCTTCATATTTTCATGTTTATATCTCATATAGTTTTAGAGTTATGTCCCGGACAAAGTTCAAATTGTAAAAATGAACAAATGGCAATAACTCCAAAATAAGGCAAGAAAGAGTTATGGTTCTTTTACACTGCACTTTTTCTCAATAAGATATATCTACCTACAAAGTTTCATGTTGATATCTCTTTTAATTTTAGAGTTATGTCCTGGACAAAGTTCAAAGTGTAAAAATGAACAAAGGGCAATAACTCCAAAATTAGGCAAGACAGAGTTATGGTTCATTTGCACTGCACTTCTACTGAATGAGATATATCTACATACTAAGTTCATGTTGATATCTCTTATAGTTTTAGATTTATGTCCCGGACAAAGTTAAAAGTGTAAAAATGAACAAATGGAAATAATTTCAAAATAAGCCAAGACAGAGTTATGGTTCTTTTGAACTGCACTTCTACTTAATGAGATCTATCTACCTTCAAAGTTTCATGCTTATACCTCTTGTTGTTTCAACGTTATGTCCTGGACAAGAATAACGGACACACGGACGGGACGGAGGACGGACAAAGCGGAAACTATATGCTCACCCTTTGGGGAGCATAAAAAACACGGGTCTTCATATAAGCTTACTATATTATACAGAGTTTATTCACAAAGTTTCATTCCTAACTAAAGTTATTGTCTGAAAACCTTTTTTCTATTTTAGTAACGTTGACCTTGACCTTGACCCAACGGTGTTCGAATACAATACCAAGCCAGGCCTTCCTATATATCAAGTTTGATTACAAACTCTAATTCCTAACTATTGTTATTGTCCGAAAACACTTTTTTTCTATTTTTAGTAGCGGTGACATTGACCTAGATTCCGGGGGTCCAAATATAATACCAAGTTACGATGCCCCCTGACAATAATCATCCAATGGGGACTAAATGCAATACCAATCGGGATTTCTATATAAGGTTGCTATATACCAATTTGGATTACAATTATGGTTATTGTCCGAAACAATGATGTGGACCAACCAACCGACAGGCTAACTTCTATATACCACCCTTACCTTATTTGAGGGGGTATACAATGTTTACTTTACAATATTGTTATTATGATATATTTGCCAAACTACTCGTGTAATATTATAGTGAAATTAGCAGATTTTATGTGTTTAAATCTATTTTACAAGGTTATGCCGATTTCGTGAATGATGCATCGGAGCAATGTTTGTTGCCTCATAAAAGTATCCCAATCATATTGTATTTGTTCCCTTTTCGTTAATATATGACATTCGTTGTTCTGCAAATGTTTTAGGTTTACCGAATATGAAAAGAAAAAACAACAAAAAACAAAACAAAAAAAAAAAAAAAAAAACAAAAACACGGGTCTTCATATTAGCTTTCTTTATACAGAGTTTGATTTCAAAGTGTCAATTCTAACTAAAGTTTTTGTCTGAAAACCATTTTTCTATTTACGTAACGATGACCTTGACCTTGACCATGGGACCCGAACCTAGACCCAAGGGCCATTGATTTTACAATCTGGCAACTTTTCCTTATCATAACTATGTACTTAATTCATAACATTTATACGAAAGAGCAGAGGAGAGGATTGTCAAAGATCTAATGCATTTTCACTACATAATCAACCCCCCCCCCCAACCTCAAAAAACCAAAACCCTGGACCTTTGTGAAATTCACAATTTTGAAACAACATTCTCTCTTATCATTACTTTGCCTTTACATTATTTCCAAAATACCCAAGAGCAGTGGAGAATTTTTTTAATGTAAATGTAATTTCACAATATGTTCAACAGAGCCCCGCCCTAGCACCAACACCCCTGACCCTGAGGGCCATAAATTTTACAATTTTGGTAGAGGGCTCAATGCTTATTACAATCATGCCAACAGTTGGACTGTCTGATGACCAAGAGTAAAAAAGATAATTAAAGATTGCATTAAATTATGGCATAAGCCCCATCCTCAGGCCCCAGGAGTGCAGGGTCCATGTATTTCACAATCTTTGTTTCCCTTTTCCCACATATGTTTATGCCGACATTGATTGAAATTGGTTAAGTGGTTCCAGAAAAGAAACTTAAAATATTGAAGAATTAATGTATTTTTTCTACATAATCATTAGAGTCCCACACTCCAAAAAAAAAAAAATAATAAAGAAATAAAACAAAAAACGACGCCCCTGACCCTGGGGGTCATAAAATTCATAATTTTGGAAAAAAACATCCTCTCTCAACATAACTATACATTTACTTTGTATACTTGATAACCAGGAACAGACTGCTGTGATGTTGATGGCGGGGATAAAGAAGAAGACTTTTTTTAAAATTAGCATTAATCTTTATGGGCATTAATTTTATCCCCAATAAATAGCTTTATCAAAATAGTGAATTTGGTTTCTGGTTCCAAACCCACCGCACGAAGCACGGACAGGCGCTGAGGCATGGATTTCACATTTTTTTTTTTTTGTTCTATTTCTATTTTTTTTTTTTTTTGTCAATCTTTTTTTTTTTTTTGCAATTTTTTCATTCCTATTTGTAATGCGTTATTTTTTTTTTTTCTAAATGTTTTTTTTTTTTAAGTTTTCTTTTCCTTTTAATTTTTTTTTTTAGGGTTTTTTTTTCCAGAGAGGAAGCTTTTTAAGAATTGTAATACGTCATTACCGCATCTTTTTAAAGCACGCTTCTTTTTTTTTTGAGGCCATTGAATATTTCATTTTTTTTTTGTTCCTTATCACCCATAAATGCTTTATCCAAAAATAGTTGAATTTGGTTCAGTGGTTCCAGAGAAGAAGCTTGAATGTTAAAATTGTAACGCACGACGCACAAAGCACGACGAATGACAAAACGGATAGCAACACAGGTGACTTAACAAAAATTGGAAGGAAGGTCGACGTTTTCATCAAGGCTCTCGCCCATATCTGAAATACATGTTTAACGAAAGGTACCAGACGTTTTCTTTCTGAAGCACATAGAAAATTTCCATATATTTCCTTTGTAGTTTTGACTTGAATCCGAACTTAATGTAAAAGATTGTAAAAAATAACAAGATCCACCGCCTGGCGGGGGCAATGCTCAAAGCAAACAAATGAAAGGTTAACAAAATCTTTAAAAATATGTGACTAGCTTAAATTCAGCTGGTAACAAAGTTCAATGTTTTGTACACCTGAAACTGCGCACATGGTCCAAATTTCATAGCTGTACATCAAAGTGCAAGATGGTAGGTCATAAGGTCAACATTTAGGTCAGCTTTTATCAAAGAACAATTTCACATTTTAAAGTGTGTATATTGTCAAAGTTACATAGCTGTACATTAAAGTACAAAAATTAGGCCAATAGATGAATAACTAGTTCAGCTGATATCACAGTTCGAGTTTTACATCTTAAACTGTGCACATGGCCCCAATTTCATAGTTAAAGGATAAAAATTACATGACTTCAATAATTTGGCATTGACAGTCGAGGTCAATTAAAAGTCAAGCCATCTGAATAATTCAATATGTTTGATTGGAGAAGGTCAGTTCAACCTTTAGGACGGTCTTGCCCAAAATGATGTTCGTCCAAATATGAAGATAATCCAATATATAACCAAGTTATGTACAGTCAATTATAGAACAATCAGTTAAGTTCAATTATTTAAGCTTCAAGTTCAAGATTATTTATGAGTAAAGATCAATTTGAGTTTAATATACATGAAGGCCATATGCCGAAGATTATTTTGTCTTAATATGGTCTACCCAAATTATAAAAACAAAGAAAATTCCCAGTTATATATGTTTTTTGGGTTTTGATTAGTACAAGTTTGGGTTTTGTCCAATTTATAAATAAAATTTCTGTAAAAAAGCCCAAATCAGGGAAAAATAAACCCAATATTCATAATTTTTAAATTGGGGAAGGTAAAGGAAATTTAACTCAAGGTCAATTCATTTTAACCTTTAAAAGAAAGTATTGTCTAAAGGGTTGTTTTTGTTAATACATTGATAAAGTACCAAGTTACAGTCAAATGTAGCAAAAATCGATGAAAATTAAATAATTTAACTTTCAAGGTCAAGTTTATTTATGAGACAAGGTCAATTTAAGTTAAACTTACATAAAGGTCTAATCCTAAAGCATGTTTTGTTTTCATATGAAGTAAATTCATTCATTTATAACAAAGCTATAGCCAGCAAAATAAAAAGAAAGAAAAAAAGGAGAAAACATTCAAGGGGCAAAGGTGATTTATAAGTTACGGTAAAGGATCTGTATGGTTAACTGATGGTCTATTCTAGAAAATTGTTCTTTTAAAGTTTGAAGACAATTGATTAAAAATAGCAAAGTAAACGCCACTTATAGCAAAATTCTAGCAAACTTTGAAGGTAAAGGTCAATTATGATTAAAGGTCAAGTTTTAGTCGGTCTTGTCCAAAGGGTTGTTCTGGCCAAGTATGAAGACAATACACCAACAACTGAAAAGTTATAATCAATCGGACGACAATGGCAACGCCAACATGACTGTAACAATAAAAAAAATAAAAAAAAAATGTCGAGCTATAAATAATATGTATAAATAAAAGAATTTTATATCACTCAACTCAAAGCATAGATTAATAAACTCTAAAAAATCTCGGCGTCTTGATAATTTTATTCCTTTCATGTACGACACTGAGTTTTCTTATGATATTTTTTGTCTTACAAATGTATAAGGGAATTGATATAGAGTGGATCAAAGCCAAATTAAATATATTGCAAGCTTAGTTTCTAACCATGGACAGTATTTATGAATGTATTCTACCTTCCACCACCATATCACCGGCTTACATAGATATGAATTGGTGTTTATTGTAGAATATTGATATATGCGCAAATACATATACATTCATTTAACTTGGAATGGAATTTGGTTTAAATGACATACCATGTACTTCGCTATTTTCAAGTTTAATATTTTTGTTTTTATCATCGACTGGTATACAAAAGTATCGGGTCGGACCAGTATACAAATCTGGCGTGTCCCATTTTACGTCAATTCTTGTAGAATAGGTTTTGTCTGCTCTTGGATTCCTTGGTTGATAAGGTTCTGTTAATCAAAGCATACAATTTGATTTTATAGACAATTTTCTCTTTATAAAATTTCAAACAGTATGTTCTTTGACTAAATATGCACATAAAGAATGAGTCGATATCATCAAACGAAATTTTTTTGACAAACAACAACTGTACACCTATCGTTACTTAAGCTACCGTACACAAACATAACTTATTTTTGATAATCTTCAGTGTGGCCCACAAATTTGCATGATTTGAAAATACTTCTGACATAGCATTAAAGTCTCGATGCTTGATTGTTTACCGGCTGCAAAGTATAACTTTATTGATTAAGTACATTAATATGATATAAAGAGCTAAAAGCATATAAGTGCAAATTTTTTTTTAGATTTAACAAAAAGCAAATTATTAAACTTATCACTATTAAACTAGATTCAAGTAATTAATTTGTAGCTATTCAATATACTTACTGGCAGTATCTGTCCGCTTTTCAATATCAATGGAACGGTTACCTATACCCTTTTCAGTGCTAGCGGCAAGGCTAAACGAATAGTTACTGTATGGTAACAAATTCTGAACCACGAATTGAGTCATATTTCCATCAGTTTCATTTTCCCAAGTTGTTGACGTGTCATTATTAGTTATATTGATAGAATACATAGTAATAATTCCATTTGTTTCACACGGAGTTACCCATGTAAGGCTTGCGTTACTAGAAGTTGTGATTATTGTTAGGTTTCTAACGTCACCAGGTACTGAAATTGTAAGAGTTATGTTTTTTAATATACAAATGTAAACTGCTATATGAAAAGCTATAAGATGCACTTGACATATCAACATGAAAGACAAAAGTTAAAATAAACAAGAGGGCCATGATGGCCCTAGATCGCTCACCTGACTTATCAAACTCATCCAAACAATTACCTAGACAAGCATTCTGACCAAGACTCATGACAGGTGAGTCAAAAATGTGACCACTACAGTGTTGACAAGGATTATCCATATTTGAGCAGTGCGACCTAGTTTTTTACCCAGGTGACACATATTCAAACTTGACTTAGAAATCACCAAAACAAACTTTCAGAACAATTTCCAGGATACTTGGATCAAAACAGTAGCAACTAGAGTGTTAACAAGATTGTTCTATTTTAAGCTCCGGTGACCTAGTTCCACGTGCGATTTCGAACTCATCCAAGCAATTACCTAGACAAGCATCCTGACCAAGTTTGATGATAATTGAGTCGAAAATGTGACCACTAGAATGTTAACAAGGTTTTTCCATATTTGGGCGGTGTGACCTAGTTTTTCATCCAAGATGACCCATGTTCGAACTTGACTTAGAAATCATCAAAACAAACTTTCAAACCAATTAACAGAATAATTGGATCACAACAGTAGCCACTAGAGTGTTAACAATATTTTTCTATTTTTAGTTCCGGTGACCTACTTTTTCATCCGAGATGACCCATGTTAGATTTATTCCCAGCAATGACCTAGACAATTTTCCTGACCAAGTTTGATGACAATTGAGTCAAAATTGTGACCCCTGGAGTGTTAACAAGGTTTTCTATTTTTAACTCCTGTGACCTAGTTTTTCATCCGAGATGACCCATGTTCAAACTCATCCGAGCTATCACCAAGACAAGCATCTTGATCAAGTTTGATGATGATTGATGCAAAAATGTGACCGCTAGAGTGTTAACAAGGTTTTTTCTATTTTTAGCTCCGGTGAACTACTTTTTCATCCGAGATGACCCATTTTCGAACTCATCCGAGCCATCAATTAGAGAAGCATCCTGACCAAGTTTGATGATAATTGGGTCAAAAATGTGACCACTAGAGTGTTCACAAGGTTTTTCTATTTTTAGCTCCTGTGACCTAGTTTTTTATCAGAGATGACCCATGTTCGAACTCATCCAAGCAATTGACTAGACAAGCATTCTGACCGAGTTTGATGATGATTGGTTCAAAAATGTGACCGCAAGAATGTCCACAAGGTTTTTCTATTTATAGCTCCTGTGACCTAGATTTTCATCGGAGATGACCCATGTTCGAACTCATCCATGCAATTGACTAAACAAGCATCCTGACAAAGTTTGATGATGATTTGTTCAAAAATGTTACCGCTAGCACAGTGTTCACAAGCAATTGTGGACGTATGACGGACGACGGACATTCACCGATCCTAATAACTCACCCTGAGCAAGCTCAGGTGAGCTAAAAAAGAAATTTCGTATATTGATTATTATTTTTACTTATCAGTTAATAACTTTTCCATTTGAAGTCTTAACCACAGTTATAGTTTTTGAACAAAAAAAAGAGAGAGAAAAAAAGAACCAGATCAATTTAGAATTGGGTGAGAAAATAAGAAGAAAGATAATGTCACCAAAACATTAATAATTAATGGCACACACTGCCCGAAGAGAAGATGACATGAAGAGATGACCATGAGCGAGTGGTTAATGAGCCGGACAAATAATCCAAGGATTAATGGCCGCATAGGTTAGTACCCTACCAGGGATAAGTCGTTATTTCCTTGAGCATGAAACTTCTTAAATTAGTTTTTTTTCTATAATGATCACGACTTCCATCACATTCGAACTAAAATGTTTGTACAATGTATACCAGAAATTGTTTTGCGATAACAGAAGTTTTTATCACTACCGTAACAATCAATATATGTCGCACATCAAAGTATTTCCTTTTCAAAATACATAATCATTACTACTAAATTCTGTAAAACCTAAATGTAAAATAAATGAAGCTAAGTGGCAAGATAAAGCCCTACTGGATGAGAAATTGAAATGCATAGTTATAATGATACTTACTAGATGTATTTGTTCTAACATAATAAGCGTCACACCATCCAACTGGTCCTTCACCTACCTTGGTGGATGCACTCACCGTAATATTGTAATACCAATACGGACGCAAATTTGACACTTCATGATTAGACTCATTGTTTGTATATATTGTTTCCTCAACTATTTCACCGTCATGAGAATCCCAGCACGTATTATTTATCCATGTATATCTTATTGTATAATTGGTGATAACACCATTTCTATCATCCTCGTCAGGGGGAACCATCGAAATATTAAAACCTTCCTCAGTAGGAATAAGTGTGCGTATACTCGGAGCTGCTGAAGGAACTACAATGATAAAAAGTGTCATAAGTTATGATATTGAGAAAGAAATCATCAGCAGCATCTTAACTCAAGGCGTTGGCTAACACCCGGCTATGTTGAATAATAACAATATACATAGATTGTCAGGGAAAATAACAATTGGAGAAACAAAGAAAAAAAATAACATAAAGAAAAATAAAACAGCTGAAATATGTGCTATCATCATGATACTGAATTTGGACCACAAAAACATTTATAATTATATTTATAATGCACAAGTTTGAATTACGTCAACTTTCTTTTTAAGATCATAATGTATTGCCCTGATGAATGACGTAAATTTACTTTAGATTCAACATATTTCGTAAGTATCAGAAACACAATTTTGTGTTGTTATCTAAATAAACTAATTCCACTTTCTTGATATATTGAACTATACAGACATTACAGTTTCAAATATGCATTTATTCGAAAAATAAGAAGTTTAAGTGAAGGTTTTTGTTTGTTTGTTTCTGGTTTTACGTCACATCGACACAGTATAGGTCATATCACGACGTTCCAGCTTTACTGATGGAGGAAGACCTCAGGTGCCCTTCCGTGCATTATTTCAGGCACGAACGGGCATTAAGTGAAAGTAATCATATTTGAGACCGTTGTATGAACAATGCTTATAAAATAAGCAGTCAAACACATTAATGATGCCAATTTATGATGTTAGTGAGTTCTTTATTAATCGTTTTATTCCATCTTTCCGGTAAGAAAAAAAGTATTAGTTTTAGGTAATTGTTGCATAATTGACAATGTTTCAAAAGTTATCCAACACGATCAATTATTTACCTTTATCATATTCTTGAGAGAAATACAATACATAACAAAATATTAAATCTTGTTTGAAAAATATTGACGATTCAAGTAGACTTTTATATAAGTTTTATAGAGCCACAAAAAATATCATATCAGTTAAGGATGAGTTTTTAGTTTATCAACCCAACTTCAGATATGGTGATAAACAACTATGGTTTTAAAATAAAAATCAAATCAAATCAAATCAAAAATGCATATCTGAACAATGAGTTTAATTGAAACAGGTATCTTTCACATTTGATTAAAGAGAAAGAGGTTGGAAACCGATTATTTATTCAATGGGGGTATCTTTATATCGTCCTATATACACTTATCTAGATACAATTTTGAACATTTATGCAAAATATCAGGATGGTCTACCATCTCGATTCGGAATTAGTTCATTCATTTTAATTAAAGAAAACATGTCCAAGATTTAAAAAAAAAGTTCTTATAAGACAAAAAGAATAAAATTGAGAAAAAAGGTAAAATAATAGCCTTTAGTAGGGCTTGAATCCTCGCCCGACGTAAACCAAGTATCGTCACTTAAATTGAACACTGGTTTGTATTGAGGATAGATTCATATATTGGCACTTGTTAACAGTCATATTGTATTGAAAGGGACAGATACTTTAATACTGCTTTTTGAAATATAGTTCTTTAAAATGTGAATATAACAAATAGCAGCTTTTTCCGATTCTGGTGTAAACATGTATATATCTGTGTCTTTCAAATAACTGCCTAAGGGGCTAATGCTGATTTTAAGTATCGTGCGTGATAGACATTGTTAATTTTCATTTATTTCGAGAGCGTCTTTGGTTAGCTGGTGAAATGAAAAGTGTTATTAAACATCATAAAAAAGGACATTGAATATCATAGTCAACAGTTTTTTATGTTATGTATTAATTTTTCGTTGAATCCATTGTCTTTGATTCGCCCTCCTCTCCACACCTACCAATAGAAGTGCTATGAAAACCTGGATGTTATCGGTAGAATAACTTACGATCGCTTTCTGTTTCACTGTTTAACCATGTAAAGTTGCCCCAGCATTTTGTGTATGCTCTGACAGTGACATTATACTGTCTGTAAGGATGTAATTGTTCAACCACGTCTTCTCTTGGTAACTCATGAACAACTTTCATACTATACTGTGTCCCATTGCACTTATCGAGGTCGCCTAAGCTTACTTCCTTGTAACAAGAACAAAGGTAAAACGATTAAATGTTATGAAGGTCAATAACACTATTTGTTACGACAAAATCATAAAATGTAAAAAGTACTGAACATATACTTTTAAATATAAATATATTGCTGGTATAAAACTATGTAAGGTATTAATTCAATAAGAATTTACAACATCAACTTATGTCATGATTCACTTCCTTGTAGCCGTTAGAACTATTCTTTTCTGTATTCTGAGATTAATATGGTGCTTTATGCATGGAAAATAATATAAATTTCAAATTGATGTTAAAATAAAATTTAATGTATTTATTTTTCAAGATTTATTTTTTCAGATATGACTTTGGTAAAACCATAAATAAATTTATGGTCAATACAGCTGTAGCTTATCACATTTGCGTTCTCCAATTGTTTCTTAAAGAAGTTTTGCTGTTTATTACCTGATACACGTCTTCGTCATCAACACATATGCTTGATAAACAGTATGTATGATTTGCTTTAAGGCAGCCTGACGTTTTATCAACAACAAGCAATTGGTACTTCCTTACAAATCCGTTTGGTGTGGTAGGCTCATTCCAGGAGACATTTAATGAACGTTTTCCCGGCTTAAGGCATGATATCACAGGATTATTTGGAGCTGAAATTATGCATCATATATAATTAATAAATGTAAATTCAAATGAGTCTTTTTACTTATATATAAAATTGAATAAACATTAGCAAGTTAAAATATTTACAGAAAAAACCAACACTAACAAAAATACGTTTTCTCCTTACCTGTTTCTTTTGATGTTTTGTTCAATTCAATATGAAGAGGACAGCCAATCTGAGATCCGATATGAGTAGTTATACTGACATTACAATGACTTCCGGGATCAATGCCTGTAACTGTGGATTCTAGTTCCGTTTCATTACGAAATGAGTACGTTTCCATATTGCTATTTTCATTTGGACTCTTACATGTGAAGTTAACATCGTAACTATGAGCATCTCCTTTAGTAGGTTTTGTCCATTCAATTCGTATAGAGGTTGTAGTCGTGTTAGCAACAAATACATTTTGTACATTTTCAGGACCTAAAATTATATATTACAACAGGAGCAATATAACTCTTAAATATCAAGCCTTTTTCATCCGATAATTGATATTAAATAGATTGCCTTTTAAAAAAGAGAATAAAGACAATTAATACATACATAAATACTAATATCATCTTAGTATAATATAAGTATATAATAAGTATAATAAGTTTTGGTACACGTTTTTGCTGTCGCTGCTTAGCATACCTTACTGTCAACTTAAACAAATTTTTGACATTTGAAATTAATTGATGGTTATTACATGTATATCTCCATGTGGGTAAATTAGAATTAAATAAAATTTACGTGTTATATGAAAAGAACAGTTCAATCATTTGTTTCTTCAATTTATCTGAATATTATAAAGCGTCAATTTATTCTTCATGCATAGCATAGATCTGTAAATATCCAATTACATGCACAAAAAGTTGGCAAATAAAATTTCTAAGGTTCTACTATTTGTATCACTAAGACAGAAAACATAAAAATCAAGTTTTTGAAAATGTTTAACTTACGCGTAAATGTTTTAATTGTTGTAAAGTTTTCACTGTTTATTCCAGTAAGTACAGTGTACACCTTAAATTCGTAGAATGTTCCTGGTGTAAGATTTGGTATACATGTAATTGCTTTCAGGTCAATGCGATTAATTTGTTCTACTTTTTCCACATCATCGTCCTTGTACTTTATTTCGTATGAATCAAATAAACTGTCGTTATTTTTAGAAAGATCTATAGCAACACTGCTGAAATTCGACTGACTGAGAACTGCGACGGGCTTATTTGGAGCTGAAAATATCAAGCAATTTAATCACTTACACGCAAAATTTTCCTATTCAGTAAATGAAAGTTTACAGAAGGAATACGAGTTTCAAACATTGCCATAATCTTTGGGTATCTCACTAAAAATCGTTCAGTTTTATAAGTGAACAGACATGAGATACAATCATTCAGATTATGACATGGGATGACGTTCATTCATTAAAGATAGATTTTTTGCAATGAGCAAATTTGTTTAATATTTAAATGTAGGTATCAAATTTGTGTGACATACATTTAAAATGTTTTAAATCAAAATAAGAGCCTTGTAATTGACTGGAATTGTATGTACAGGTTACCTGTATAAGAATACCCTTCTACCGAGAATTCACTGAGCAGTTTATCTTCAGTTGTATTCTTTACAGTATATAGCGTAACTTTATAATATGTTGCACTTTCAAGCATGCCAATAGTCTTCTTCAATATATTCTTCTGCTGGGTATAATCTTCACATGTCACATTGCAAATACGGAGTTGAAATAAATCGTACATGTCATCCAAAACATTATATGTTATAGTAAAATTTTTTGCAAACACTTGTTCCTTTGGAATTGCAATAGAGGTAGGCGGGTTTGGTCCTGTAAAAATATAACAAAATAGATAATACGTATTTGGTTCAATCTTTAAAAAATCTGTCCGATCTAATTCAGATTATAAGATAATAAGAATGTTGCAAAAAAAACTTTTAGTATGTGAGAAATACAAGGACATGTTCTTGTGTAATATGCATATGCCACTTTGCGAAGAAACTTCATACTTATATGACTTTGACACATTTTAATGCTAAAACTTAATTTTTTTTATTGCATACATTCATTTTATAAAAATGTTTCAAAGAGATCATGCTTGTTCGAAAGTATGACTGCAAAGCTGGCAATAAGTAAGGGAGCTTTATACCCGTTTCGATAAGTATCATAATATTATTGCCGGATTTGCATTGGTTGATATTTTTTCAAATCAAGTGCATCTTGTTTCAAATAGTACGACTGATAAATTTTGCTCCAAAATTCAAAGTGTCACTGTCAACCACTTGTAAGGATTCTGTTGCAAAAATGAATGTATAATACTACGAAAGCGAGACGATGAAAAAGTAAAAAAGTATGACGTCTATGATACATAATGAAAAACAACACAACACATTTGAAAGAAGCCTGATAATGATATCTTCATCGAAAAATAGGAAATACTACGAGAATTCAAACGCAAACACTAACTAACAAATCATATATCTAATTTCCAGACATTATTCAGATAAAACATGTACAACCTCTAATATCATAAGGGCTTATAATAATCATTAAACAACTCGTATACGAATAAAATAACAAGGTTCTGGGGATTTTTGTTTTCACAACAATAACGACCGTATATTCATTCATACAAATTCATTCAATTTAAGATCGATTAAATACTTCGCATACATTATTTATACCACAGTTGCTTGTTTGATTATATATTTTTGTGAAAACTCTTGAAGTATTTACCTTCGTTATTACAAAGTGTTTTTTTCAATTACACCAAAAGTATTTCATCAATTACACCAATAGTATATATTAATTACACCAATTACACATAAGTTGCGAAATTCATGGATTTTGATACACACAGAACATAAAGTATATTCCTCAATCTTTTGAATGACGTCACGTTTGAAATATTTCTAATGTGTTGTACATGTAGGTACTGTTACCGTTAATTATTTTATAAATAATTACAATTATGGGTGTGATATATAAATAATTTTAAAATAGTAAATAACAAGAAATATAAAAATAATTTGGACAACATAGCCAGCGTAAGTTTGTCGGTGTTAATGTTTGCGTGTGATTGATAGGCCGCCATGTTATTTTCTAACATTAAATGTAATTGTTTGCTTTATCCACGAATTTTAGCATTTTCGTGAATTGTGGCACTGTTTGTCCACCATACCTACCACTGAACTACTTTCATATACAAATTATTTGATCTATTTATACATTTTGTAAAACAATTGTTTATTGCATTTTAATAATTTTCGCAACATTCCGAATGGACCATGAATAAAGCAACAAACTTTTCTTTTCAATCAAGATAGCAAACACTTTTGACTTTAGTGCATGCAAGATGATGATATAACAAGTGTTCTTTTAATTTGTTGTCAAATCTTAATGTGTGTTTTTTTTTTTTTGCAAACTGTGTTCTCTTGATATATGAAATGAATTTGTAAATCGAGTATTATCTTAAAGCTTTACAGTCTCACTTACATCCTCGGCAGAGCCCCGGTAGACGTCCGGGCTCAACGGTGATCCGGGAACGACCGGGGTACGACCGGGAACAACCGGAGTACATCCGTAACTCTGCCGGCAACGTCCTGGATGACCCGGGATGATCCGGGAACATCCGGCATTCGACCCCGGATGGAATAAAATATTTAATATCACCGGGTGGTCCGGGATGATCCGGGAAGGTATAGCATTGATCTTCTTGCCGGCTTCATCCTTAGCTCTTGCCGGGAACGAACCACGGGGTTTATACCGGGGAAGCACCGTAGCTCTGCCGGCACAAACCGGGGATGATCCGGGGTTATGATAAGCCGGTTAGAAGCTTACGGACTAGAGCTACGTAGAGCCCGGAAAATGCCGGCAGAGCCCGCAACATACATGCAGAGCCCCGGATGATAAAGGTAGAGCTACGGTTGATCCCGGTAGAGCCCCGGCAAAGCCCGGATCATTTCAAAAGAATAACGACAATTGCGATGATTGCAACTTGCTGGTATTAAAACCCTCCATTTCCCTTCTATCCAGTATGGCATGAGGATTTTTCAGAAAATCATCATGAATTATCTATTCTAGAACATAGATATGTTATATTAAATAAAAAAAATATGTATCAATGTTATCATTTTCGGGGCTTTTTTAAATCCCCCGGGGGTTTCCCGGGGCTCTGCCTGGAGGGCCCAGGGCTTTTGCCGGGCCCCTGCCTGGATGCCCGGCCCTCTCCCGGGGTCAACCGGGGGCCTTTTTCCGGCGTCATCCAGGAACGTTTGGGGGAAGCCCGCATGAACCGAAAGCTGAAACCTGGGCTTTTCCTGGATGGCCCGGGAAAGCGAAATTTTGGGAGGGTTTTATTTTGGGAGCTCCCGGGAAAGTCCCCGGGGAAAAGTTGACCGCAACAAAATTTCACCCCGGGTTTCGTCCCGGGAAATCATCCCGGTAACTTCCCGGGGATGATCCGGGGCTTCCCGGGATTTAAGTGAGACCGGGGTTTTAAAAGGGAAAAACACTAATTACTTGGACAAAGTTTTTAATGGGGTTATCAACCCAAAACCCCCTTTTTTTGGGAGGGAAATGCCCCCTTAATAAAATCATACCGTGTCCTCAATCAGTAAAGAGGAAAGATTATCTCAAAACTCATTTACAAGAATGCTTACTTGTAAAGTTATATAAAATCTTTTCGCTACTGTTGAATCCATCCACTTGTGTAAGCACAACTATTTTAATTTTGTTCCAGGCCCGTTAAATTTATCCCAAAAAACGCCCAAGAAATCATTTTTAGACTTTACTACAGGGGGACCCAGGTTTTGAAATCGGGTTTGGGAAAGGATCAAAAAAAATTTAAAATTTCCAAAACTGTAAAATTTATTCCCGGTTCACTGTAAATTTTTCTGTCAAAACTGTTTTTTTTTAATCCCCAAATGGGAAACTATTACATCGGAAGTTTGGAACTGAAATAAAAAAGGTGTTAATGGGCTTTACCTTTTTTAAGACAGTGGGTTTTTATAAAAAATTTTGCGTAAAATTCTTAAATTTTTAAACACTTAAAAAAAAACGTTAACCCGGGTACCCCAAATTTTTTTGGACACAAAAAAGAAACCCTTTTGTTTTAGAAATGCCCCGGACAAAATCAAAAGTTTTAATTTTCCAAAAAAGGCGCAGGTTACTTTCTTTGCGCAGCAAATTTTCCCAACCCATCATCTCCCTACAAGGTTTTTTGTTCACTTTTTATATGTCAAGAAAAAAAGAAAAACAAACCCAAAAGGGAAAAACCTAAAACAGGAAGGGTGAAAAGGGCGCTAAACACCCACACATACGCAATGAGACTATTTTCCCAAAGGTTTTTATGTTGTCCCTTTTTGGTTTTCAGTTTTAGCCCCGACAAAAAACCCACGACGGAGGGACAAAGGGCGACTATATCTATCCCTTCGGGAGCAAAAAAATAATCATTAATCCCCGTAAATGTGGGGCCCCGTAAGGTACTTTTTCCCACATTTTTTTCCCGGGAATTTAAATTTCGTAATTTACGAAATATTAATTTTTTTTACAAAAATTTTTTCTTTTAGAAAAATTTCGTAATCCAGAAATATTCTTCTTTTTACAAAATTATTTCGTAATTTACAAAATAATTTTCGAAAAAAACGAAAGTTTTCAAAATTACGAATAAAATTCGTAAATACAAAAAAATATTTCGTAAAAAAGGAAATTAATTTTTTCTAGGGTGTCAAAGAGTTTTGGAATATTTTAAAAAAGGGGTTTTGAAACTAAGGGGCATGAAATGCAAAAAATAGTGTTTTTTTAAACTTATCTATTTTACTTCAAAAATTTAAATAATCCCGCAAAAACGTTGCCCCCAACCCCGGGATGTAAGCTAGGGGAATTTTTTTTAAAAAATGGGGGTCCGGTTTCAAACCACTTTTTTCGATGTTTTGTTTTTTCAAATAAAATATTATTTTTTTTTTGCACACGATCCCCATACATAAATTTTAGGAAATATTTTTTTAATTATTATATTGGGAAAACTGGACCCTCTTTTTTTTTTTACTAATTTTTTTGGGTTAAAGAAAGTAATAAATAAATTTTTTTTTTAAAAAAACAGTCAAAAAAATTAATACACATGCGATGGGAACATTATTTGACAATGGGGAAAAGGGAGTATTTTTTGGATTGTAATGACTTCTCCCCAAAAACCCCTGTTACTTAAATAAAATATTTGAAACCATTCGGCTTATAATCGAAATTTTTCCCAGGTTTGTAAATGCCCCCTTTTGTGAGTTTATAGGTTTTTTGAAAGCCATTCCTTTGAATCCGATATCTTTTCTGACACATAAAATGGAAGTACCATAATATTCCAATCCTAAAAATTTTTTTTTAATCTTAAAATTAAAAACCAAATTTTGAAAAATCTATTTTTTTTTTAAAAGCATTTTTTGCAATAAATAGTGCTTTTTTGGGGGGTTTTTTTAAAAAAAGGTTTTTAAAGGTAAATTAGTGTCAAAGTTCGGACGGATCAAAATAATACAACTTTTAACCCGTTTGGAAACAAAAAAAGGGGGCAAAAAGGGTTTTATATTGTCTACAAATCCTTTTTAATAAACAAGAAAATAATTTTGTAAATACAAACAAAAGGAAACAAAAATAAAAATTTTTAAATTGTATACAAAAAAAAGTTAATTTTTTATCTAAAATATGCACAAAAACATTAGGTCTTTTTAAAGGGGAAAACAATATACAAAAAAATCACGGTTTCAACCCAAATCAAGGGTTCCCGGGAAGACAGTGTCGTTTTTCTATAAAAAGTTAATTTTATTTTTTTTGGAAAACGGGTTGCTACGCAAAAAGTAAAGGGTTCACTGAATCTGATTTGCTGGAAAAAATTTCAATGAAAGCCAATTTGAAAAATATGGTTTTTTGGGATAAGGGATGTTAGGAAAAAAATTTTGCTAGGGAGTTATCAATAGCATGGAAAAATCAATTTGGGTTTCTATGGAAAATCTTATTTTTATATCTATTCGGGGGGGTTTTATTGAAGAAAATGTTTGCAATGGAACTAAAAAAGGTGAGAATAATGGTTTTTAGGGAAAGGCAATTGCAAATACATTTAATGGGGCTAAAGAACTATTCTTTTCTTGGAAAGTCAATATTGATATGAATACGGGCTATGCGGAAAACCAATTTTCTATGAATATTATTTCTATGTACAATGGTTTTAGAAAAAACAAATAAAAAAAAAAACTAGGATATAGTGCTTAAAAACAATGGTTTTTTAAAAGTCACCGGTTGCTAGGGAATTTTATGGTTTCTTGGAAATAAAATTTTTGGTATCCCAAATAATGTTGCAGTACGGGGTTTTAGGAAAAACAAAATCGCTAAGGAAAAATAAACGGTTATAAAAAAACTTTGTTTTTTTAAGAAACAAGGTTCTAAAAATAGTTGTAAGAAGTCAATAATGTTAGGGAAAAAACGGTTTCTATAGTTTTAGGTTTCTTGGAAAATCAAAAGGATGCTAGAATATCAAGTGCTTTAGAAAATACCCATTTTCCTCATGCACGAGTGAGAAAAAAGGGAGCCTGACGGGGCTTAACCGGGGCCTCGGGAAAACCGCCGCATCCGGGTAGGCCCTTTCACATTTTTTCCCCTAAAGTGAAAAAGTTTGAAAGTGACATTCTTGTTATTGAAAAATTTGTCCTCGAATTTCGCCCGATTTACAGAGCAATTGAATTTTTAAATCGACTTTTCACCACGGCCCCACGTTGGCCAAATGTCAGGGGGAAAAAAAAGCCTGACCGGGGTTCGAACCCTGGCCCTCGAAACCGTTCCCCGGCCCACCGACGAGCTATCCCGGCCGCTTACACATTTTTTCCCCTAATTATTTTAACAGTTTTTGAACCGGAATAATAAGTCTTTTTAATGAGGGCAAGAAAAAAACCCGTTTTAAGATCAATGGTTCTTAGGTAAAAAAGAGGGTTTCAACAGAGGTACTGGTTGCTATGGAAAACAATAATCGCACTGAAAGTCAAGTTTGCTAAAAAGTCTATGTTTTTTTGGAAAATCAAAGAAAAAGGGCTATTTAAATAATTGGGGTTTTAAAAAAAACAAGTTTCAAGAAAAAACACTGGTAACAAAAAAGTCAAGGGTTGCCATGGAAGGGACTGAATCTTTTTATTTTTTCTATGGAAAATAAATGGTTGCAGTTTAAATCAATTTTTGATATTAAGCAAGCTATTAAAATAACTGGTTGCTATAGAACACAATTTGACAATCATTTTCATGTTTTTAATCCAAACTTTTTCTTCATGTTTTAAAAAATAACGCTTTTACATCTACATATAAGGGCTATAACATGAATAATTTTGTTGAGGTCAACCAGAATATGTTTTTTTTCGCATTATATCTAAGATATAGCTCTTGCAGACTTTGCAGACGTTTTCTAAATAATGTTTCAGGTCAATACTATTGGCTTTAGCTCTTGTACTTCTAGAGAAAACGAATATTTTGACTGCGTATACATAAAAGGAAAATCTATGACCACACGAAACTAGGTTATCGATTAGATCCTTACTCTTACCTTTAATTTGAATAACAAATAATTTACCCACAAACATTGACATGTATTCTTTGTTAAAAAACATGTTGTGGTGAAATTCTTCTTGTGTCAACTAATCTGATAAATAGAATTGAACAGGTCAGGGACCTTTCCAGTAAAGACCCCTGGGCTGTAATTAAAACAATCATGGTAGAAATTTACTAGACAATGTTTCATGCATAAGCGTTCATGTTTTTAGTAAGAAAAAAGTTGGTAGGTGTCTACTTATCTTTCATGAAAAACCCTAGTAGAATTTATAAAGTTTTTACTATATACTGTACATATAAGGAAATTCTATGTTCCCCGTGGGCGAGGCTAATTTGACCCAAAGGCTATAATTTGAACAATTTTTGTAGAGGTCTACAAGACAATGCAATGTTTCATACGAAATATACATGTATATTAAGCTAAAGCCCTTAAGTATAATAGAAGAACATAATGATTTTACTATATTTATAAAGGGAAATCAATGACCGCCCTGGGGTATGACTAATTTAAATACCAGTGTTTATATATGAACAAACTTTGTTGACGCCCTATTAAGGATGTTTCATGCTAAATATCTAAGCTCTGTTTTTTTAGGAGAAGGTTTTTGAAGTTTTCTTTCATTCGGTTGGCCATTTACAAATAATATCATACAAGAGAAACATTCAGCGTATCTTAAGCTTAAAGATTCGAAACAAATTTAGGACGATGAAAGAACTAACGTATTTAAATTTTAATTAAAGCATTAAAGCCCATGGGGGGGGGCTCTGTGGTGAGTGGGTTTCCTGCTGCCAGCAACTTTCTTTCCCCCTCAGGGGCTATCGTTCTTTTTAAAGGAAAGAAGTACTAGCATAACGGAATTCATAAAGTTCCCGCTTGTGCCTGAACAATGCACGAAAGGGGACCCGAGGACTTTTTTAACGTAAAGCTTACCCCTACATTTTCAGGTCATGGATAAAATATCAAACAAATTAAATTTCAAACCAAAAAACTTTTATAATTTCAATAAAAAAAAAGGAAAAACCCAACCTTTTTTGGAATAAAAGGAAAAGTAAGGGTTTACCCCCGAACAACCCCTCCTTTTGTTTTCAACAAAAAAGGAGCTTTAAAAAACTCATTTTTAGGTTTAAAAATTTTCATATAATCGATTTTGGGGCGTTTTTTTTTACTTTTTACTTTAAATTTGCCTACGAAATTAATGGGGGATGAAAAAAACAGAAGTTTGATTTCTGTTAAAAAGGGAAAAAAAAATTAGATATCCCAGACATCACATATGTTATCCTTTCCGTTCAATCTGTATTGTAGATATCATTCATTTCGTGTTTGGTAAATTCTAGTGATATCTCAACTTGATATCCAAAGCGTACATGTATTAATATTCTTTAACTATGTCTTAAGAGTGTACGCAGGGTATTTTTAAAAAAATGAATTTCCCAACTCAAGGATAACTCTACAGAATGATACAAATAGTTGTAAAATACAAATTCGTAAATTTTAAACATAATTTAGTAGAGAACAAAGTCATATTCGAATAATATATACAGAAGTTAATATCAAAGGCATATATAAGAGTATTGATATACCGTAATTACTGTTTTTTTATTGACGTGTTAATGTTCATTACATTACATTCAAACATATAACCGTCATCTGACAAATGCTTACTTTTATTTTTTTTACGTATTTAGGATGTTGGCATTCAGATTAAACTACAGATAGGTTAAAAGACGAAGCTTAGGCATATTTTCTAAACAAGAGTTACACTATAAATAAACAATTACCTGTGAAAGTTGAATTGCACGTGCTATTGTCACTAAACAAACCACCATTAATAGTATATAGCTGAACATGGTATCGAATTCCGCTGATTAATTCTTCAACTTTAATGGAATGCATATGGTGTGTTCTGCTGAAAGTACAGTTTCCGTTAGTATACGATGAACATATCCCATCTCGAATAGTGACAACCGGATTAAACGTGATACTTAGCTTTGAATAGTTTTGTTCGGAGTCATCTTTCCAGAGCAGTACAAAGCTTTTAGTTGTTACATTGTCAAACCAGACTTCTGCTGGTACTGGAGGTCCTAATATATGAAACAAGAAAAACATTATATATATTTCAACTCTTTATACAAGCCACATTTATTTTTGTCAAAAGTTGAAGAAATTTATCAGAATAAGTCTGTGTAATTTGCAGTGGCGGCAATGAATTTATTACATAAATATCCAAAATATGATAAAAATTATTGACTAGGAAACTGTCGTTATGATTGATCTGTGAATTATAACCATATGATTCAAAATATAAATAAAACTAAAATCGGAGTAAGAAAAATTTATACGAAACAAAAACTGTTCATAGTATTGCAGTTTCAAAAGTAAATCACTATGTATGAAAAATGCAGTCGTACTTTTTAAGATCGCAAATAATCAATAAAACTTATAAGAAAACTTATTAGAAAACCTAATCATAGTTTTAGTCTTTTATTTCTTTCTTACGTGTTGTATCAGTCAATTTATCAAATAATATTATAAAAAGCATATTTATTACTCACTTGTTAAGGACGTCAGTTTCAATGGTTCATCGGTAAGTAGTTCACTGATTACAGTATATACTGTTACAGAATACTTATTACCAGCTAGTAATCCTCTTACTTCAAAATGTGTTTCGTTCCTTTCAATCATACATTCCCCCTCCATACATTCGTTTTGGTTGTTTTTTGGAGAAATATCAATTTGAATGGAGTCGTAATTATGATTGTCATTTTTAGTCCAATAGATGGTAAAACCACTGCTAGTTATGTTAGAGATCCTACCATTCTTTGGAGGTGAAGGTCCTATTTGACAGAATATTGCGTAATGAGAATAATGTGACACGATTTTATATGTAGAGCAATATAAGTATATTAAAGAACATATTAATATCGACCGCCAAAAAGTTAAAAAATGTATGCAATGAGACTATTTTAATAGACGTACAACAGTATGCCTCCGATAAAAAATGTCAAATTAGATGCCGACCTTATGATTTGTATAAGACAGTGTAAAAAATTATTTATGTATCATACTTTACATTCGAAGCATTACAATAAATATATCTACATCTAACTTTTCGGGAACTTACTTGTATAGTTACTAGCAGGTGGTCCAGATTCACTGGATATATTACCAATTGATCTGTAGAAATATACTGTATATTGTGTTCCTGGATTTAAACCACTAAATTCAATAGACGTGATATTTCTATTCCGTAAAAAGGTGCAGTTTGATTTTTGTATGTCTTCGCATAGGTTACTTTTAATTGATGACGATTTGGGATTGATTACAACATGGTGATGCGTAAATCTTAAATCCTGATTATAGCTAAATGATATAACAAAACTGGTCTGATTGAAATTCTCAAGTATTCCAGGATATTCAGGTGGCAAAGGTCCTGAAACAAATAAAAATATTGATTTAAAATGCAAAAATAATACTTATCATTTTTACCGCTATGAGTATTCACGTTTAAGACACTAATTATTAACAAAGTTATTTGTAATAATGTTACAGAATCATATGAAATGTCAAGATGGTCGTCGATAAAATCAAATAATAGTAATAATTAAGAATTCTATCACTTCACGTGATTTTGTAACTAAATACCGAAAAGCAAGGAAAAAAAAGACACTTAAAAACTGCCAAAAAACACTGTTTAAACTAAAATTGAAAATATCCGGGCTTTTATTGTTTTCACCCTCCGATTTATATAGTTTAGTCAAAGCCTTTAAAGCAACAATAAAATGTATTTTATTTATATTTTCAGTTCTTATAATGTCTTCTTTTCATACAATACCGAAATAATATCTCACATACACTAACGCCACATATTTGATCCATAACAGTTAATAAATATTTTCACAAAACGGCGCCAATCCGTAAGCAGCGTAATGACGTCATCGTAAAAGTAAACAACTCATTCATAAACAAGCTGACGTTATTTCATACATACAAGAATAATTAATGGGGCTACGACGTAAGTTTTTATTGTTGAAAACTTGATAAAACAACCTTTTTTTCTTATTATTTATTTTGTTTAATAAATTCTATATCTTTGCAACAGTAGGGTGCGAAAATCGAACAACGTTATACGTTATACGAAAATCGGCATCGGAAGTTATTTCCGCCTGAAAAAATAACATTAGTGATCTTCCTTATTTTATCGTAATAGAATCGAAATAACATCGGCCTGAGAGGTGTATATCGGCTATTTAACACCGTTTTTTTAGCGTTTTTGATGCGAAAAAATTAACCACTCAGGCCTACGGCCTTCGTGGTCAAGTTATTATGCATGAGTTGTTTACTTACGATGACGTCATTACACTGCTTACGGATTGGCGCCGTTTTGTCAAAATATTTATTAACTGATATGGATCAAATATGTGGCGTTAGTGTATCTGAGATATTATTTCGGTATTGTATGAAAAGAAAACATTATAAAAGCTGAAAATGTTAATAAAACTTCTTTTTATTGTTGCTTTAAAAGGCTTTGTAAACCATATAATCGAAGGTGAAAACATAAAAGCCGCATATACAAGTAGTCCCTATCCAGTGTTTATTGGCAGATTTACACCGGTTTTTTCCTTCTTTGCCTACAGTGACAAAATCACGTGGAGTGATAGAATTAAAAATAAATAAATAAATAAATAAATAAATAAATAAATAAATAAATAAATAGATAAATAGATAAATAAATAAATAAATAAATAAATAAATAAAGAGGTTTGAATATCCTATATAAAAGTGATTGTTTATCAAACAATAAAATAAACGTTTTAACGGATCATAAACGAATTTAGTAAGATACAGAGTTTGTCTTTTTTATTAAATGTCCGCTCATTAACACTTATTTGCTAACTGTGTGGCGTCGTTGATTCCAGATTATTCATTTTAAAGGAAATTAACGTTTAGATACATACATGTATTTTCAAAAGTTCTGCGTGCACTTTTAGTTGGAAAACAATTCAGTCAAATCAAACAAGTTACAGCACAGTTCAATTAATGAAAATTATAGAGTTGTTTTCAAATGATGTTTGTTATTTCCTACTGAATTTCTGTATCAATGTGTTTGGTACAAGAACTTGCACGGGGATCCTGAGAAATAAAAAAAATAATTTCAACCACAAGATAAGTAAGTTATTTTGAAGCCTATTTATTAATTAAAACATTGTTAAAACTACAGGTGTACGGCGTGTGGCCAGGTCAGTAACAAGTATATGTACCAAATACCCTCTACAACTCCAAAAAATATATATGAATAAACGCAACTAAGTATAATTAAACGAAGTAGACAATTTTTTTGTTTCTATACAATTAAATTGCCAAAATGCAGTGAATTTCAGAGAATTTTGGAGTTAAGCTCATATTTTAGCAGGTCAAATGAAAGACCATGAGTGAAGTGATTAATGTTCAGAAACAATATGGTCATAGTATACTCTTTCTTGATAAAAATGTACATGTAGATATAATTCATATATGTATTAAACTTTGAAATACTGTTACAGTAGTTTTCTTAAATATGTGTACTATCTTCTCAATTAAGTATTATCCGTGTCTAAAGGCATAAACATTTACGATTTAAAACTATCATTATTTAAAACTATCATTAGAGACAAGGATATATTGTTTGAATCATAATGTCCTTATAATGTTCTCAAATTGTGTTTACAAATATCTTTGAAAAAAAACAATATATCTCTTTTGCTAAAGGCACTGATTTATATCACAAGTAATATTAATCCGTGCTAGAGGTCATGACCTTTAGACTTTCTTCCAGCTATTGAATCAATATTTTTTAACTCATGAGTTTGACTAGTTTTATAGCAAGGGGAATGATTTGAAGAAAAGCTATGAACTCCTGAGTCAAGACCAAATTTGACTCAAAAGCTACGATTTATATATTTAAATAGAGGTTTACTAGACATGTGTCATGCTTAATATCTCAACTCTAGCCCTGTAGTTCTGAAAGATTTTTTTTAACATTTTAACTACAAACATTTAAGGAAAACTCATTACATTTAATATATTATAGTATATTATCTATCCTCTTGAATCTAGAGAAAAATCTTCTTTATTTCTTTATATTATTCCTTTAAGATGCAATGGAAACAAAATTTCTAAATGGAATCAAAACTGAACAACTTTGGAAACAACACTGAAGATTTTGATTGAAATCGGACTTGTAGTTTTTCAGAGGAAGATTTTTTAAAATTCAGTATATGATCTATGTAACAGACACACACGCACACCAAACACACATACACACACAGCCACTGTATCAAAGATGCTGCGGTGCCATAAAAAGAAAATTAAATGTAAAACTATATAAACCTTTTCGTTTCTTTAATGGAATGTTAAGGGGATGAAATAAATGTTGTTGTGTTTTTTTTACGAATAAATTAAAGTATTTAGACAAAAAGTAACTTTTGTGTACATCTTGAATCCTCAAGATCTCCAAAAAGATCTATTCTTTATTGACACTATTATTTGGCATTGAATATGCAATAAGATTTAGCGTATTCTATCAAACACTGCATTCTCAAGTGTTGGGTTATGAATAATATAATTGTTAACATTAGAAGTTGGAATTTAGATCACTGCTGTAATCATTACTAATATGTGCACTGTGTTCTATTGTTCAACGATCACCGTTAAAAAAGACGAAACAATGAGAGGTTTAAAGGTTTCTTTTAAAGTTTTCTTAAGTCAGTGTCTAATTCTTTAATACGTGTATGTACAAATACTGTTTAATCACGCTTAAATTTGTCTTTTGACAGCTTATCTGTCATATGCAGAATTCAAATGCAATGTTCATCTCTAATTCCCTTACAATTTCCATTTTATTTAGTTTCGCCAATTGTTTTCTCGTTTAGTGCACGCGCATGTTTTATTTAGGAATCATACGCCGCACTTTATGGCGTGGCACTAACGTGTCACATTGAAGCATGAACACATCTGCAGATTTTAAATTAAAAATTTCACCAATTTCATGTTTATAATTTTGTTGAATTCTGCTTAAGCCGGTGCAAGGGGCCATGGACGGTAGCATGCAATTACCAGTACTTCACATGAACAGGTTCAATTAAACCTGCAGTATTTTCAAGTTTTAATATTTTTCTAATACTGAGTACAGTTTTTCCATAAAGTGAAGCGTATTCTAGACGCAAACGTAGGTACGAAATATATATATTATTGGACGTTCTTATTTGGACTTGAAACTGACATGTTCATAGAACCTAAAAGCTCTGGTGCGGAAAAAAACTTAAGTAGAAATGAGTTCGTGCCATGACCCGACTCAATGTTACGCCGAGGTGTTAATGCTGTTCTACAAAATTTAAGTGAACATTATCATTATCAAATATAATTGCGGACGGGTTCTATTACAAAACAAGAAGAACCTAGTCTCAATTCTACAATGATTAAGGTTTACTAAACATTGTTTAGAAATATTTATTTACCAAGCTTTGATAGTGATTTAGTTTATCTACCATTGTTTTGATATGATTTGTACACAGCTTATCATCTGCAGAAGCCTACTTATGCTTAAAAAGGGAATCAGCAATATCAATAAATTAAAAATTAAAAGGGCCCAAGAGATTCGGGAGAAACATCGATGAAAATAACGTAAATTGAATAAGGATGTGCCTTCGAAAACTTTCTTATTTCGATTCATTACCAATGAATTTAATCACCTGAAATTATGAACTGACTTAATTTGAAAAGTTAACACTTATGTAAAACTGTAACGAATCTTAAGAGATATCACAGAAAACACAAAATGTAGATTCCTTGATGTCTTAAGCTTAACAAATCTAATACATGTACAGACGAAGTTTATGCTAAATTTTGCCCTAAAAAGGCGATTATCATTTCGCATTTAAAGTGCTAGTCTCTAATGCCATAATTTGCGCCGTTCAACGCGATAATTATCGCAGTAAAGAACACACAACATACAGAAATTAACAGGATAATTATCGAGGCGAACTTTTCAAATTTCGCTGGTATTAGTTTCACCGTTTTCAAGAAAAGACGATAATTATCGCTCAAGACACTAGCGAAATTAAAGAGAGATTGCGGGCATGTTAGAGAGAGGCAGAAAGAAGAAAGTTTCAAGATCGTCGGTGATGTCAATTGCCGAGAAGTTGGAAAATGACAGGCAATTGACTGTGCAGACATTATCAACGATGCGATGATTCCCTACCCGGATAGAACCCCAGCAACATTCGGTAGGGCCATGTCCATTCAATTATGCCATTATGGAAGGCAAGATTAAAATTTTTTTTTTGAGTTCTTAGTTTATCTTATCATAGTAATGTGTTAAGTTTCCATGCATAATAATAAAATTATGTTTATACATAAGATGATCAAAAGATGCATTTTTCTCAGGATGAATATGTATAACTATAATGTTTAAATTTTTCTCTATTTTAAGAAATTCCAATTTCTTTAAAAAATGATCTCAGCAAACAGGATTTAGGAACGGACAGACAGACAAGCTAACAGATAGAGGTAAAATCTTTGAACATTGCTGGTTGTAACCAGAATTTAACATTTTAAAAGTCAAAAGGGAACAATCATGGAACCCCGGGCACTTATGATGTGGGTGTTGATAATGAACAAATATTTGAAATTTGAAGAAAAAGATATAAAAGCTATTTAAAAAAAAAGATAATTTCCATACTGCCATCAACCAATATATCAAGTTTCTTAAAAATATTGTACTTTTTTGCGTTATCACGGGATACAATGTTTGTGTAATATTTGCCATATTTTTAGTATATTTGTTGCCATAGCAACCACAATTTGGACATAGGATGAACATAAAAGAATTGCATAATCTCCTGAAAGCCATAATAGATAGTATGCTTTACATATTACCAGTAAGATCATATGTTGCGGTTCAGAACGATATATCCAGAGGGACGATATTCCGTTTCGAGCCGCAAACATATGTAAGATATTCTTCCTTGCTTATTCTTCCATACTTCATCATATTTTAAATTATTAACCTGAATAAAACAATGTTCCATGGGAATTTATGTCATTATACCGGTAATTATTTCCTTATGAAAATATAGCTTTATTCTGAAAGGCGAAATTACGTCATCCTAAGCATGCCATTGTATAACACCAAACTCATCTGGTACGCCTCCCCAATGCCGGGTGAAATTTCCGGCATGTGTTAAACTAACGGAAACATCAGATTAATATGCAAGAAAGGTTTTTATCGATCTGTGATATTTTATGATATTTATTATTCTTATCCTTAAATAATTTATTCATACACATGTAATTTTTTTGGGGGTTGTTTAGGGGTCTTGGTGCGGGTATTAGTTTTGACCAGGCTATATGCCATACACCGGGAGTTTAAATGTATAGGATTTTGGCGAGAAAGATACAATAACCACTAAAAAGCACGTTTGTTACTTGGAGAAGAATAAAATTCGTTGTCACTCTTTTTGAGCTGTTAAATCTATGCTGTTGTTGATGTTTGTTTTTAATGTGCATTGATATTCAGCATTTCTTTGAAATTTTAAAAACATTTACATCTATAATGTTTTTCGTTTTCTGGAGAAAGGAGTTTGAAGATATCTTTCTATCTAAAACGAGCTTTGAAAAAGAGCAAATTAGATTTTTGTACATATTGTTATGTTGATAATAAACTCTTTTTGATAGCCTTTGAAACAAAATCACATATTATGTAGAAGTTTTTTTCCTTAAAACACCAAATTCTTGCTTAAATCCTACGCGATAAGTTATTGCGAAGACATACTGTCAAAATGAAATATGAATTGTAACTCTCTAATGTTAAATTCAATGTTATATCCACTTTCACATTTAAAATAAAACAACTAAATAGATTATGACACAAATGAAATGTTCAAAAAGTACCAAATAATTATTATCAAAAACGTTCAACAAAAGCATATAATATAAATATTTAAATGTACTTACGGGTAAATGAGGATATCAATGAGGTGTTAATACTTGGAACGCCATTTGCTGATTTCAAGAAATATTTGAAGGTGTAGTTTGTTCCGGCGGTTAGGTTTTTGACATCCAGCTCTGTTTCATTGCGTCTCATTGAATATATTTTGTGAAATTTATCATGTACTTGAACAACTTCAATGATGACATAAACAAAGTAATCGACAACTTCAAAGATATTAGAGTTGATATACCAAACAAGAGTTATGGTATTCGTCGATACCGATGAAACATACAAATTCAACTTACTAGGGTCAGCGTTTAATTCTGAAAAGTAAAATAGCGTTTAATTCTGAAAAGTAAAATAGAAATTTGTCCATAGGGCAATCTTACACTTGTTAACGAGGCAAATTTAATACTTAATATATACATATCAAAAATATTTATGTTAACAAACATAGAATTAAACTTCACCTTAAACTATAGAATAATAATAAAACAAGAGCCGGTTGAACCGGGTAATGCTCACCGACTAGGTTTTGGACACATAAAAGTATATCTTTGTAGTTTCAGAGTTATGTCCTAGACAAAGTTTCAAGTGTAATAATTCCAACTTTAGGCAACGCAGAGTTACTGTTCATTGCACTGCACTTCTACTCAATGAAATATATATATCGACTTTCGCGCGACACGTCGTCTCAATATGGGGATCATTTCTGTGAAAAAGTTGTTAAATCCATCTTCAAATAATGTAGTTATGGGCCAGACACTAGTTTTCTGCAAGGTCATGCTGTCACCTTGACCTTCAAGGTAGCGACCCAAATGTTTGGCGCGACACGGTTCAATATGGTTAACATTTCTGTGAAAAAGTTGTAAAATCCAACTTCAATACCGAAGTTATGGGCCGGACACGAATTTGCTGCAAGGTCATGCTGTGACCTTGACTTTCAATGTAGTGACCAAAATATTGCGTGTGACGTGTCGTCTTACGATGGTGATAATTTCTGTGACATAGTTTTAAAATTCGACTTTAAATAACGAATTTATGGGCCGGACCTTGCTGTGACCTTGACCTTTAAGGTAGCGATCCAAATTTGCGCTCAACACGTCGTCTCAAAATGGTTATAATTTCCGTGAAATAGTTGTAAAATCCCATTTCAAATAACGAAGTTATTGGCCGGACATGATTTTGTTGCAAAATCATGCTGTTACCTTGACCTTTAAGGTTGCGACCCAAATATTTCGCGGGACACGTTGTCTATATATTGTGATTATTTCTGTGAAGTAGTTGTAAAATTCAACTTCAAATAGCAAAATTATGGGCCGGACACGATTTTGCTGCAAGGCCATGCTGTGACCTAGATCTGCAAAGTAGCGACCCTAAAGTTGCGCGCGACACGTCGTCTCAATATGGTGATCATTTATGTGAAATAGTTTTAAAATAAATGTTCAAATAAGGACGGACAACTCGGTGGCATAAAAATAAAAATATCAAGTTATACAGCTGTGCACTGCATTGGGTGTAATTCCCAAGATCTGCAAGGAATGCGAGGGGTAGCGAATATGAACACAAATCACGATATATTGAGACAAATATGATATTTATTTGCGAATGTGAATACAAATAAAAATGTAAACAAACTTAGGCTTTAACCCCCCCCCCCCTCCCCGCAAACAAGTTCTGAAAAATGGAATAGGTTAAGTATTTATGATCTGTAAAACTTATATTAATATTTTAATGTGCCTGCTATGTACAAACTTATATTAATATTTTAATGTACAAAAATGTCTCCCATGCAAATAAAATGTTTTGTCAATATTAATCTTGACTTGATTTGCAAACGGACAGGGTCACACAGCACTATCCATTATCTGATCTTGTACAGATAAATCTTAGTCCAACATTATCTGAATTCAAATTAACAAATATTTCATTTTATCTAATGTTGTTGAGTAGATGACTGATTTATCCGTGAAAATTATATTTGATAATTTGACATTGAAAATTATCAAAATATAATTTCACACTTTTCAATGACGATACAACTTTTAAAGATTTCCCCCTTGTGGTACCTCAATTTTATTTTTGCTGACAATTCTGACATTGTTAGAGCCTTTTCGAGAAAAACAAAGCTGAAATTGATAAATAGCCTAAATTTCAAAGGTAATATAAGGAAAAAACTTACTTCAATTCATTCAAATAACCAATCACCAAATATCATCTCTTTTTTTTTCTGTTTCATTTTTACAGTCTGAAATAACACTTCCTTCAACACACAAAGCTGCTTTTATGACATTTGGGCATATTTAAGTACCCTACGAGCAATAACTGCCTAATGAAATATGTAAACATGAAAATTAATGACAGTCATCAGCATGAAGAATAAGTAAACAACCCAGCGTCCGTAAGACAGCCTTTCAAAAATTCCATGTTTTCTAAATTCCTAGCCGCTTTATTGAATGTTTACATATCTGTCAACAAGTGTTTATTGTCTGTAACATTTCTGTCTTAAAAAAGATGTATGACTAAGATATCCAAATAATATTCCTCTGAATCAAGCAAAATTATTTTCCTCCCGTGAAATAAACAAATTTTAAAATTGGCGGCTGATTATCTTACACAAAGCCAGGTCTTATATAAATTCGCCATAAGTAACCGAGATCAGGTGGGATGGTGTGACCATTCTTCTACTTGAATTGTTTGTTTCCACTATTAAAACAAGCAATCATTAAATTTTTTGAATTAAATATAATATTATCGCAATTTAACGTTGATTGTTAAACTTATTTTTTAGCTCAAGACTTATCGTATTTATGAGAATTTCGACCAAATTGGACACCAGTTGGGGGATCAGATTTTGATTTTATGAAGTTAATATTGAGAAAATTATATTTAAACTTGTTTTGAAGCATTAAATAAAAAGAAAATTTGAATTTATCTGACCATATTGAAATGTGGTATGTCATATGTTTACGCTACTGTTATGGTAAATGTTTGTAGCTTCATTTTGATTTGTTACTAATATTTCTACCTCATATACTCCTTGAAAACCGAATTTTATCCAAAAAGTGTGTTTTAATTTAGTTTATTTGTCACACAATAGAAGGAAGATAGTTTTATTAGAATGACAACAAATATTTTTAGTTCCTGTTCAAGCCTTTAACTTCTGTTTTGATTTGGAAACACATCTAAAGGTCAAACATTGACTATACATGAAAGTAGATGTGTAATCTTTACTGAAGTATTTTTTATTAAGATTTAATAGGAAAGTCAGATATTATATAAATGTAAAAATGACAGGAATTTATTAAGCTCATATTGCCAATATATTCACCCTTTCCCTATAAGCTGTCAAATTTCCAAGTAGAGCAAATTGCCAAGTATTTTCTTTTTGCAATATGCCCCAGAAATCATGGCAAGAATCATGGTTGCCATTTGGCTTCGAGCTTTTACAGGACTACTGTACTGTACCGTGGCCGAGTGGTAAAGGTCGTTGACTTCAAACCTCTTGCCCCTCACCGCTGTGGGTTTGAATCCCGGCAGGGATTTTGTACTCTTTCATGGGAGGAAGCTATCCTGCTAGCTTGCGGAACGTCGGTGGTTCTACTCAGGTTAGTGCCTCAAATAATGCACGGAGGGCCACCTGAGGTCTGCCTCTACTAGTAAAGCTGGAACGTCGCCATATGACCTTTACAGTGTCAGTGTAACGTAAAACCAAAGAAAATAAACAAACAAAATCAAAACATTTAACACAGCGTTATGACCCTTCATAACTTTTGCAGTAGGTATACAGAATTAATTTATTTCTGTTTCTTTTTTTTACTACTGCTTATTGGACGTTGAAAAACTTGATGGGAACCATTATAATAATAGGAGATGCGCACATCCATTCAGACCATTTTTCAATTGTTGGCTTTCAAAACACAACACAGATGTATATTCTATGGATAATTAACATTTCGTGACCTTGACCTTGATCACAGACACTTTGGTAGCAATCCCAATCTTCCCCTTAAAAAGGTACCCATACACAATGTTTGGTGTCAATAGGTCAAAGCAAACCCACGTTATTGAGCTGAAACTGAATTTCAATTTTTAATAACAGTGATCTTGACATTAACCACTGACACCTGGGTAGCAATCACAATCTGCCTCTTGACATAAGCTACTTACACACCAAGTTTGGTGTCAATAGACAAAAGCAAAATCAAGTTTTTGAGAGAAAACTAATTTCTATTTTGGTAACAGTGACCTTGACCTTGATCACAGACACCTGGGTAGCAATCCCAAGCTGCTTCTTAATATAAGCTAACCTACACACCATGTTTGGTGACAAAAGGCCAAAGCAAACTAAAGTTATTGAACGGAAACCAAAAGTTGACGCCCGCCTGCCCCAGACCGGCGACTTTGGCATTACAATAACAAGTTTTCGTTGAAAACCTGGTAAATAAAAGCAAACACCTACTTTTTACGCATGTGCTTCCTGTCTCTAGAAAGTAAAAGTCATCAGAGCATTTGCATTTACCGTACCCAGCTTTGCAAGTTGCATTTGGTGTTATGCATTGGCTTTCGGATGTAATGCTTTCATTACATGTACCATTATATTCCACCTCTGGAAAAATCAATGCAAACTTTAATCAAAGCGCTGTAGGTGCTTCTCAAACGCCTAGTCTTTTTTTAGATGTATAGCTATTTTGTTGTCAATGAGCAGATTATATGAAGTGGAGCATATTTGTAAAAAGATGTTGCACACTATATCAGTTGTTGAGCACCAGACAACATTTATTATCATTTTTGTCTATTAACTTCTAACTCCCTTTTTTCCAGACAATGATTAAAACGTTATCACAAATCATTTTCGATTATATGAAAACATTGATTTTTAAAACACAAATCAGATTTGTTCTACAAATCGTCCACATGATCAATATTTAAACCTTAATAACATGTATCGAGCATCTTACAAACAAAACATGTAATCAACTTTACTATGAATGTATCAATTTACAATGTCAACCTCTTGGCTCTTCCATAGTAATAAAAAACGAAAATTAAATACCTACTTTCTACGCATGTGCTTCTTGTTTCTAGAAAGTAAAAGTCATCAGAGCATTTGCATTTATCGTGCCCAGCTTTGCAAGTTGCATTTGGTGTTATGCATTGGCTTTCGGAGGTAATGCTTTCATTACATGTACCATTATATTCCACCTCTGCAAAAATCAATGTAAACTTTAATCAAAGCGCTGTAGGTGCTTCTCCAACGCCTAGTCTCGGAATGTTTTGATAATGTATAGATGGGCATGACAAAAAAGCAAACCTTTCAACATTGACTGCAATGATTTACGGTATCCCAATAGGCCTTCACGAAGCACTTTGAAATTGCTGTATTCTTTTACAAATGATATCACTGTACAATGCTTAGCATGGCAAAAGGTACTGACATCAAAAATATGTCTTGACTCTCTTCTATATACATTTTTCACGTCATGTTACGGGAAACAAGTTTCTTACATTTGGTAAAAATAGTGACACTGTTATAAGATGTTGAAACTAGAGGGTCATAATGGTTGTTTATCATTTACCTGAGTATGTAGTACACAATTCATGAAGAAGAAATAATAATTTATTCATTGATATTAAAAGGCTAACAGCTATATCAAAATCAGATAACCGATGAGATGATGTAATTAAACTGTTCTTAATGCTTTAAGCATACTGTGAGCAATATCTTTTAATAATCTAATTGTGGCATTTTTAACAGAGCAATGCTAAGGTAATTTCTGATGTACTTATTGAAAATTTGCCTTCCGTATGAAATATTTGTTTCTAAAGTATTCATTTTTTAGATGTATAGCTATTTTGTTGTCAATGAGCAGATTATATGAAGTGGAGCATATTTGTAAAAAGATGTTGCACACTACATCAGTTGTTGAGCACCAGACAACATTTATTATCATTTTTGTCTATTAACTTCTAAGTTCCTTTTTTCCGGGAATGATTAAAACGTTATCACAAATAATTTTCGATTATATTAAAACATCGATTTTTAAAACACAAATCAGATTTGTTCTACAAATCGTCCACATGAACAATATTTAAACCTTAATAACATGTATCGAGCATCTTACAAACAATACATGTAATCAACTTTACTATGAATGTATCAATTTACAATGTCAGCCTCTTGGCTCCTCCATAGTAATAAAAAACGAAAATTAAATACCTACTTTTTACGCATGTGCTTCTTGTCTCTAGAAAGTAAAAGTCATCAGAGCATTTGCATTTACCGTGCCCAGCTTTGCAAGTTGCATTTGGTGTTATGCATTGGCTTTCGGATGTAATGCTTTCATTACATGTACCATTATATTCCACCTCTGGAAAATCAATGTAAACTTTAATCAAAGCGCTGTAGGCGCTTCTCAAACGCCTAGTCTCGGAATGTTTTGATAATGTATATATGGGCATGACAAAAAAGCAAACCTTTCAAACTTGACTGCAATGATTTACGGTATCCCGATAGGCCTTCACGAAGCACTTTGAAATTGCTGTATTCTTTTACAAATGATATCACTGTACAATGCTTAGCATGGAAAAAGGTACTGACATCAAAAATATGTCTTGACTCTCTTCTATATACATTTTTCACGCCATGTTACGGGAAACAAGTTTGTTACATTTGATAAAATAGTCTCACTGTTACAAGATGTTGAAACAAGAGGGTCATGATGGACGTTTATTATTTACCTGAGTATGTAGTTCACATGAGGAAGAAATAATAATTTATTCATTGATATTAAAAGGCTAACAGCTATATCAAAAACAGATAATCGATGAGATGATGTAATTAAACTGTTCTTTATGCTTTAAGCATACTGTGAGCAATATCTTTTAATACTCTAATTGTGGCATTTTTAACAGAACAATGCTAAGGTCATTTCTGATGTACTTATTGAAAATTTGCCTTCCGTATGAAATATTTGTTTTTAAAGTATTCATTTTTTAGATGTACAGCTATCTTGTTGTCAATGTATAGATGGTTAAAAAATGAGCATATAAGTTAAAAATGTTGAACATATCAGTTGCATTAACACCAGGCAACTATGGAGCAGAATTTGGGTATTTATTCATTTGACTACTTGTTGTTTTCATTTGTTTAAGTTTAAATCATATTCCTACAAATTTGATTTATCTGTGTAAATCAAAGTTCTTTACTTAAATATTTATTTATTCTTTCTTTCTTTCTATGTTTATAGTAAATTGTAATATTCTAAAGCTAATGCACATACTTCATCTTAATTCGTTTAATTTAATATTAGATACCAATAAATAACTTTTTGTTTTAAGCAGGTGCTATTTCAACTTGTTTAAAAAATAGTGTGTTTTCTCGAACTTGTTCCTTACAAATGTATTTGTGCAACTCTTATTCTCATTCGATTCACACTGAAAATAAATTTGTATGTAGAGGCTTTAAGAATTGTTGTTATAGAGATTTATCCATATTTTAACTTTGTGAAAACAATCTTAAGTGAAATAAAACTGACTCATTTCAATAAGAAGAACAGCAGAACAAATGAAAAAACTAGAAACCACGTGATATATATTTGCTTTCTGTGTCCTAGCTGTAAAATTCTAGCGCAAAATCTTAGTGACGAGAGATAACTCATGTATCGCTTCGGTATTTTCCGTGAGCACAAGGTGTGAGGATACAACGCTACTCGGCAATTTTATCCAAGTTTATAGGTAGCACACCACAGTCATGTAAGCCACAGCTTGGAATGGCTAGGGAGGATTTCTTGGAGATAGTAAATATTCTGGATTTAACCTTTTACCCCATGAACATATGGTGAAAAATGGCAGTTTTCATTGAAAAGCCTCCTGTTACAAGTTCAAACTGCTATGAAACTATAACAAATGCTTCAATACTAATGAAACTTGGCACAAATGCTGACTGGACCGTAGCCTCTGTAACAGCATGCTAAATCGTAAATTCTCTTTTACCAAGGCAACAGAGAACGTCTCAAAATCACTATTATGCATTGTTTTTTTTCCCATCAAAACTGATTTTCTAAGTGCTGCAACTTCTCAATGAATTAAGATTCAGTAAAAGGCTTTTCAGCGTAGGTTACTAGTTACCCTGAGATCGACCTGAGGCCGTGTTTAGCCTGTCACATGTCCAAAAAGATTTTTGCGATGACGGGGACTACCGCCACCTTCAACCCCCCCCCCCTCAAACAGAAGGGGGTACATCCCCCTTCTGGCAACACTTGATGTACCATTTTTATAGGGGTTGGGGCGCCGAAAAGTGGTCACTTTTTAACAACATTTCTCAATGAAAATCAGTGTTGGGGGCCTAAATAGGGCATTTAAAAAAAGGAGGCGAGGGGGGCGTCTTTATACGTTTATATAAGGGAAAAGGTTAAATGACTGGTTGTCTTTAAAGTGCATTTTCAGCATGAAATTTGTCTTTGTGACATCTAATATGATCACTTGCAAATTCGAAAACATGACCAGAAATCACATGCTGTTGATTATAGATGTGAAGGCCGCTATTTTTTGTAAACATTGCTTTTAAACAGCATGCACGTTAAAAACAAGTCATTTTACAAGGGTTACAAACTATTAGCAGTAGAAAAAAATCTACAAGGTTAAGCAACAGTTTCTTTGTGATCTTTTGCATGTAAAGGGAGTTGCTAAAGCAGAGACGGTGTTCCTCTAGCCTGTATATTTGCAGGTATTTTTTGCCAGAGGGACGAAATGTGTTGTTTTGGGTCTCGGGCCACTGTAGATTTTGGGCTTCAACGGAATGAATTGCAACTTTTTTGACTGCCTGCATATTGCAGATGGAATGATTTCTTTGTAGATTTGCAATCTTATGTCATATACATGTATGTTCGCAACAAAATGTGTTTTCTTTTTCCTGGTTGTGTAGTTTGGTATCAGAATTATTAGACGTATTGCTTGTAGGACATTGACGGTAGAAACTTGAAATTAACTGTGGTGTGCTACCCTGGATTTCGTGGATTTTTTATAGAGAATATTTCAACGGTTACACCGTCAGAAAGTACGGATTGTACGGAAATATTGGTTCCCGGCCAGATGTATAAATTTAGATTTCAATGTAATTTCGTATTCGTGTTATTGCAGTTCGTATTCGTCTAGGTGCATTCGTATAGATTTTATTTCATTGTTATGTAACCCACTTTGTATTCTTAAAAGAAAGGACGTTCAAGATCATAAGTTAAAGCTAAATTATTCAAATTGAAAAGGAAGAAGTATGCAACATAGTATCTAATCACGTAGTTTAAACAAGAAGTAGAAACAATTGATCCTTACATTCTGCAGTATCAAAATACAAATGTTTAACTGACAATTAAAAAGTATTAATTAAACTTGTTTAAATCAATTTCAATTTATATGATTATAGATAAGAATTTAATGAATACGAATACAAATTAGATAAATAGAAATTGGAAGATAAACAGCGAATAAATACCCAAATTCTGCTCCATAGGCAACATTTATTATCATTCATGTCTATTAACCATTTATCCTCTTTAAGGAATAACCAGAAAATGAATAAAACGTTACCACATCTAGCTGACGATTATATGAAAATGTTCATTTTTTAAAACACAATACAGATATATTCTATGAATCCTCCACACGAAGAATATTAAAATCTTAATTACATGTATCGTGCACGTTACAACAAAAACATGCATACAACTTTACTATAAATGTATCATTCAACAATGGCAAACCCTTGAAATCTTTATAAATATCAATAACGAAAATATAATAAAAGCTAGCACCTACTTTTTATGCAAGTCCTATTTTTCTCTAGAAAGTAAAAATCATCAACGCATTCGCATTTGTCGTGCCCAACTTTGCAAGTCGAATTTGGTGTTTTGCATTGAGTTTTAGACGTTATGTTTCCATTACAGGCACCGTTATATTCCACTTCTGGAAAAAGCAATATAAGCTTTAATCAAAGTGTTGTAGGCGCATGTAAAAGCTCTGATCTCGGAATGTATTGATAATGTATATAAGGACATGACAAAAAGCAAACATTTAAAGCTTGGTTAATTACATTTAAGGAATCCCATCTCAGGCTGCACGGAGCACTTTCAAGTAACAGTATGACTATACTTATGATATCACTTTGTACATGCTTTACAGGCAAAACTGACATCAAAACTTTGTCTGACTCACTTCTGTATAAATAATTTATGTCACATTATGGGAAACAAGTTTGTCATATTTGATAAAAGTAGACACACTGTTACAAAAAATCGAACCAAGAGGATCATGATGAGCCTTTATCTGAATATATAGTACACATGAACAAGATTTTAATTTTTATCCTTTGGTATAAAAGGGCTAATAGATGTATCCTAAACTGGTTAAGGAATGAGATATGTAATTTTATTTTACTTCGCGCTTTTAGCATACAAGCAGCAATAATGTTAAATGCCATTATTGCGGTATACTTATAATTAAATCTCTAACTTAAGGTAATTTCTGGTGTACTTTTTAATATTTGCTTTGTGTATGAAAAGTTTGTTCAGAGTTGAACAACTATCTTGTTTTGAATGTGCAGATTGTAAGAAGTGGAGCACATTAGTACAGAAATGTTTAATTCTATATAACTTGTGGTTAGCACCAGGCAGCATTTATTATCATTCATGTCTATTAACCTCTACGCCACTTTAAAGAATAGCCAGAACATTAATAAAACGTTACCAAATATAGTTGACGATTATATGAAAATATTCATTTTTAAAACAAAATACAGATGTGTTCTTCAAATCATCCACATGAAGAATATTAAAACCTCAATATAACATGCACCGTGCACCTTACAACAAATACATGTATACAACTTTACCATAAATTTATCATTAAACAGTATCAACCTCTTGGCTCCTTTATAAAAGTCAATAACAAAAATTAAGTAAAAGGTTAACACCTACTTTCAACGCACGTCCTATTTTTATGTAGAAAGTAAAAGTCATCAAAGCATTCACATTTGCCGTACCTAGTTTTGCAAGTCGCATTTGGTGTTATGCATCGCATGCTTTCATTACAGGTACCGTTATATTCAACCACTGAAAATCAATATAACTCTAATCAAAGCGTTACCAAATACATGTATAGTCCGGAATTTTCATTGTCTATGGTTTAATGTTACGCTTTATATCTATATTTACGTTAATATTCATCACTCCTTCGTTATTATTCTAGAATTTTTATATAATACATATGCTTAACTTTTGTATTAGATATTCTTAAGTGTTACATATTTTTTAAACATGTATATTTATACTGTAAATTAAAAACCGATAGAGGGCTAATGCACCTTTTTGCATTAACATCTGCAAAAGCACGAGGAGGCATTTAAAGCAGGAGCCCGCATTACTATAAAATAAATAAGTTTGAGGGCTTCTGCAGATGTTAACAAACGAAAAAGGTGCAGAAGCGTTATTCTTGCATAAAACAATAAGACATATTAGTTTTTCCGAATTCAGTTATTTGTATTTATTTTCTCTTGCTAGTGCGACGTCATTTGATTCCATCATTTGATATGTGTTTAAAAAAACACTGCCTGGAGCCTTATTGTACACATTTTTTTGGTCTTGAGTCACGCATATTAAAAACGAAAACGTGCATTAGTTGGCTCGTGATCACGAATACCTATCAATGCATGATTTGTCCTCCTTTAAATAAAGTGCAAAAATGTATTTAATGAATTACAATAACCAGTTTCTTTGAAAACCTTGTAAATAAAAGCAAACACCTACTTTTTACGCATGTGCTTTTTTTCTCTAGAAAGTAAAAGTCATCAGAGCATTTGCATTTGCCGTCCCCAGCTTCGCAAGATGCATTTGGTGTTATGCATTGACTTTCGGAGTTAATGCTTTCCGTACAAGTACCATTATATTCCACCTCTGAAAAATTCAAGAAACTTTAATCAAATCGCTGTGGGCGCTTGTAAAACAACTGCTCTCTGAATGTTTTAGTAATGTATATAAGGAGTTCACGAAATATTAAACATTTCATTCTTGACTAAATTGATTTACGATATCCAATCTAGGGCTTGACGGAACAGATGATATCACTTTCCACATGCTAAACAGGCAAAAGTAACCGACAACAAACTATTTCTGGACTCTCGTATCCATTTTCTACGTCATGTTACGGGAACAAGTGTGACGCATTTGATAAAACACTGATACTTGTAAGATATCGAAACAAGATGGCTAGGTTGGCCGTCATCATTTACCGGAGTATAAAGTACACATGAGGAAGATATCAGTATTTATATTTTGGTAAAGAAAGACTTACATCTATACCCAAAACAGTTAACCGATGAGATGATGTAATTTAACTGTTAACTTATTGAAAATGTGCCTTCCGTATGAAATATTTTTATCTAAGTTATTCATTTTTTAGATGTATAGCTATTTTGTTGTCAATGAGCAGATTGTATGAAGTGGAGCATATTTGTTAAAAGATGTTGCACACTACATCAGTTGTTGAGCACCAGACAACATTTATTATCATTTATGTCTATTAACCTCTAAGCCCCCTTTTCTAGAAAATGATTAAAACGTTATCACATATCATTCTCGATTATATGAAAAGATAAATACATGTATGCAATTTAACCATGAATGTATCATTTCACAATGTCAACCTCTTGGCTCCTTTATAGAAATAAAAAAACGATTAAATAAAATTTTACTACCCACTTTTAACGCATGTGCTTCTTGTCTCTAGAAAGTAAAAGTCATCAGAGCATTTGCATTTACCAGCTTTGCAAGTCGCATTTTGTGTTATGCATTGGCTTTCGGATGTAATGCTTTCATTACATGTTCCATTATATTCCACCTCTGGAAAATCAATAGAAACTTCAATCAAAGCGCTGTAGGCGCTTGTTAAACGCATGGTCTCAGAATGTTTTGATAATGTTTGTCTCGGAATGTTTTTGATAATGTTTATATAGGCATGACAAAAAAGCAAATCTTTCAACCTTGACTGCAATGATTTAAGGTATCCCAATAGGCCTTCAAGAAGCACTTTGAAATTGCTGTATTCTCCTACAAATGATATCACTGTACAATTCTTAGCATGGCAAAATGTACTGATATCAAAAATATGTCTTGACTCTCCTCTGTATACATTTTTCACGTCATGTTACGGGAAACAAGTTTCTTACATTTGATAAAAGTAGTCACACTGTTACAAAATGTTGAAACAAGGGGGTCATAATGGTCGTTTATCATATACCTGAGTATGAGGTACACATGAAGAAGAAATAATAATTTATTCATTGATATCAAAAGGCTAACAGCTGTATCAAAACAGATACCGATGAGATGATGTAATTTAACTGTTCTTTATGCTTTAAGCATACAGTGAGCAATATTTCTTAATACTATAATTGTGGCATTTTTAACAGAACAACGCTTAGGTAATTTCTAATGTACTTATTAAAATTTTGCCTTCCGTATGAAATATTTGTGTCTAAGTCATTCATTTTTTGGATGTACAGCTATCTTGCTGTCAATGAGCAGAGTGTTAAAAGTTGAGCATATTAGTTAAAGATAATGAACTCTATATCAGTTGCATAAACACCAGGCAACATTTATTATCATTCATGTCTATTAACCATTTATTCTCTTTAAAGAATAACCAGAAAATGAATAAAACGTTACCATAAAAAGCTGACGATTATATGAAAATGTTCATTTTTTAAAACACAATACAGATATATTCTATGAATCCTCCACACGAAGAATATTAAAATCTTAATTACATGTATCGTGCACGTTACAACAAAAACATGCATACAACTTTACTATAAATGTATCATTCAACAATGGCAAACCCTTGAAATCTTTATAAATATCAATAACGAAAATATAATAAAAGCTAGCACCTACTTTTTATGCAAGTCCTATTTTTCTCTAGAAAGTAAAAATCATCAACGCATTCGCATTTGTCGTTCCCAACTTTGCAAGTCGAATTTGGTGTTTTGCATTGAGTTTTAGACGTTATGTTTCCATTACAGGCACCGTTATATTCCACCTCTGGAAAAAGCAATATAAGCTTTAATCAAAGTGTTGTAGGCGCATGTAAAAGCTCTGATCTCGGAATGTATTGATAATGTATATAAGGACATGACAAAAAGCAAACATTTCAAGCCTGGTTGATTAAATTTAAGGAATCCCATCTCAGACTGCACGGAGCACTTTCAAGTAACAGTATGACTATACTTATGATATCACTTTGTAAATGATTTACAGGCAAAACTGACATCACATATTTGTCTGACTCACTTCTGTATAAATAATTTATGTCACATTATGGGAAACAAGTTTGTCATATTTGATAAAAGTAGACACACTGTTACAAAAAATCGAACCAAGAGGGTCATGATGAGCCTTTGTCTGAATATATAATACACATGAACAAGAATTCAATTTTTATCCTTTGGTAAAAAAAAGGCTACCAGATGTATCCTAAACTGGTAAAGGAATGAGATATGTAATTTTATTTTACTTCGCGCTTTTAGCATACTAGCAGCAATAATGTTTAATGCCATTATTGCGGTATACTTATAATTAAATCTCTAACTTAAGGTAATTTCTGGTGTACTTTTTAATATTTGCTTTGTGTATGAAGAATATGTTCAGAGTTGAACAACTATCTTGTTGTGAATGTGCAGATTGTAAGAAATGGAGCACATAAGTAAAGAAATGTTTAATTCTATATAACTTGTGTTGAGCACCAGGCAGCATTTATTATCATTCATGTCTATTAACCTCTACGCCACTTTAAAGAATAGCCAGAACATTAATAAAACGTTACCAAATATAGTTGACGATATTATGAAAATATTCATTTTTAAAACAAAATACAGATGTGTTCTTCAAATCATCCACATGAGGAATATTAAAACCTCAATATAACATGCACCGTGCACCTTACAACAAATACATGTATACAACTTTACCATAAATTTATCATTAAACAGTGTCAACCTCTTGGCTCCTTTATAAAAGTCAATAACAAAAATTAAATAAAAGTTTAACACCTACTTTCTACGCACGTCCTATTTTTCTGTAGAAAGTAAAAGTCATCAAAGCATTCACATTTGCCGTACCTAGTTTTGCAAGTCGCATTTGGTGTTATGCATCGCATGCTTTCATTACAGATACCGTTATATTCCACCACTGAAAAATCAATATAACTCTATTCAAAGCGTTACCAAATACATGTATAGTCCGGAATTTTCACGGTCTATGGTTTAATGTTACGCTTTATATCGATATTTACGTTAATATTCATCACTCCTTCGTTATTATTCTACAATTTTTATATACATATTCTTAACTTTTGTATTAGATATTCTTAAGTGTTACATATTTTTAAAGATGTATATTTATACAGTAAATTAGAAACCAATAGAGGACTAATGCACCTTTTTGCATTAACATCTGCAAAAGCACGAGGAAGCATTTAAAGCAGGAGCCCGCATTACTATAAAATAAATAAGTTTGAGGGCTTATGCAGAAGTTAACAAACGAAAAAGGTGTAGAAGCGTTATTCTTGCATAAAACAATAAGACATATTAGTTATTCCGAATTCAGTTATTTGTATTTATTTTCATTTGCTAATGCGACGTCATTTGATTCCATCATTTGATATGTGTTTAATAAAACACTGCGTACACGTTTTTTTCGTTTTGAGTCACGAATATCAGAAACGGAAACGTGCATTAGTGGGCCCGTGATCACGAATATCTATCAATGCATGTTTTGTCCTCCATTAATGTATAGTGCAAAAATGCATTTAATGAACGTTACAGTATGGTTTATTTTGCTACTTTACAACGATAAGAAATTCAATTGACGTCACGTCGTATGTATTACTATCATAATTATGATGAAGCTATTTAGCGAAACGCGTAATTGGATAAAGAAGATAGAAATACATGTTGTTATTTGACTTTTTATGCATATATATCATATATGCCACAGAGGAAAGAGCAGTGTTTGGATTTTGACGCTTCTACTACATATCAGTCTATATTTATTGATTCTCAAGGATCTATTATTTGTCTGAGGGACTGTGTTTATTTATTTTATGTAGATGATATAAGCTTTGAGCATTCTGAAATTTATGAAGAACTTTCTTAAAGACGTTAGAAATAGGACAATAGTTCCCATCAATCGCGGACAAGTAAAATTCATGTTGACATACAATTATTTTATTGAACTTACTGTCTTTATCCGTATCATAGGAATGTGTAAACAAAAATTGCAAAGGTATGGTGAAAAGGTACAAGATGTTAAGGAAACGGACCAATATGTCTTATTGTAAATCATTTGAAAGAAATAAACTTGTGCAAAAGTCTACTTAGACATTATATTTACCCTAAATACTTTGATCTTTATGCAAGTCCTTGCGTTTGGAGCCCGTTCGTAGGAATGGTGACTTGGCTTTTTTGTGTCGGTGTTAATTCAATAATAAACAATGATTACCTTATACAAAATAATAAACAATGATAGCCTTATACAAGGGATGTCCAAATAAGTCATATACAAAAATCTAACACCCGAGAATAAAATTTGAACCGAATCTACAAAACTCTGAAATATTGATGTGCTCTTTTTGTAATTTTGTAATTGTGTTAATAGAGAATACTAAATACATGTATATGCAATGTAACAAATGAGGAAGCTGATGCCATATTTTTGATACTTAAGTATATGTAAGCCTACATTTTATATAGATGGTTAGTCCAGATGATGTTTATTATGCATAATTTCTCTTTACGATTTTTTGTATTATAATTAATATGCATGTTTGTCTTTTGATTTATTGAAATAGTTATTGTGGGATAAAGTAGAAAACTAATTCAGAGGCCACATTAAATTAAACAATATTATAGTACAAGAGTAGTAAAAAAATAAAACAAAACACAAACAACCTTCTTCTTTCTTTTTGCCTTATTGTTATTTATATCATGGAAAGATGTTTTAAGAATAAGATAGGTTGGGGCAGTGCAGAGAAGATCGAGTTTCTAGTATTTTTCTATACTTAGCACTCCTCTACATTATTTTTTACAAAACTGATATTTTTCCATAATCAAACAAAATTACAGTATAAGCTATTTTTTGACATAATGACTGAAAATGTAAAATTTGCCTCGGGGTTAGGGAAAAGCAAAAACAGGTAAAGACGTATTTGATTACATAAAAGGGAAGAAATACAATGTTTTTTACAAGATACACATTTGACTTATGAAGAATTTAATTATAACCGTTCGCAGTGGGGATATAAATGCTATTTCAGTTGTTATAATAGTCAATCTAGAGGTGTAGCAATATTTATTAATAATAATTTTGACATTTAATTTAAAAGTCTTGAATCAGCTCAAAATGGTAATTTACTTTTTATACATACTTGCATTTCAAATTGATATAACTTTAATTTGTTTATATGGACCAAATAGAAATGACCCAAATTTTACAACAGTATCAAAGATTAGAGAACCCATGTATAATGATAGGAGACTTTAATATGGTGTTTGATCAAAATATGGACTGCTTAAATTATTAAAACATAAATAGCTCTACAAGCCCGGGAAGTTGTTTAAGATATGATTATTGAATGTAATTTGAATGATTGCTGGAGGGAACAATAATAGAAAAAATGTAGGCTTGATTGTTTTCTTTATTTCTAACAATCTTAATACAGATATGAGCAGTGTTGATATTGTGCCAAGTTACAAAACATATCATTCCATGATTTTATTAAGTATTCAATTTTGGCAAGTTTATAAAAGGTATTTCATACTGGAAAATTAAAAATTCCCTTTTAAAAGATACACAGTATGAAAATAAAATTAAATCTCTTATATCCCAAGTCAAATTATAATATGCTTCTGAGGTTCGAGAAACGGAGGTACAATTAGAAAATATAAGTTACAATCGATAGATGGTGACTATTTTTTAAACACTGAAAATGGAAATTAGGCGGAAACTACATATACAGATGATCATCAAATTCCTGAAATGTTGTTACTTATTGATTTTGCAACAGCTTTTGATTATATATCATGAACATATATGCATTAAATTTTAGAGCTTTTCAATTTTGGCGAAAAAAACATCAAAATTTGGGTAAAGTTGTTCATTCTTGTGTTACAATAAATGGACATTTGTCAGACTGGTTTCAAGTACAAAATGGTTGTCGACAGGGTGATCCCCTATCCCATTACATTTTTATAGTATGTGCATCAATTATGAAAAATAATACATATATAAAAGGTATGAGATTAAATACATGTAACTCTGGATTTTTATTATCTCAATATGCTGATGATTCAACTCTAATGCTTGTTGGAACTGTTAAGTCTCTAAGACACACTATGCAACGATTAAAATAAATTCATGCTTAAATTTCGAGTCTAAGCATTAACATAGATAAAGAAAACAGTATGGATTGGTTCTAAGAAGGGAATACTCAAATAATTTGCCCGGATGTTAATCTTCAGTGGGAATTTTAATGTTTTCAGCTTGATGATTCTTTTACTATTAATTTTAATACCATAATTCACGCTAATTATTTATCTAAACAGGAGGAAATTACTAAGTTGAATACTCATAGATCAAGACGTACTATTACCCCTATTTGTAAGAATGTTGTAATTAAGTCATTAGCATTACCTAAAGTAATTCACCACATTCTTAGTTTGCAAAATCCTGATATAGAAACAATCAAAGTTATACAAAACTCCTTCGTTAATTTCCTATGGAAGTCAGGACCAGATAAAATAAAAACAAATGTTGTTATTCAGAATTATGAAAGCGGGGATTCAGAGTGATTAACTTACATAATGTCTCTAAAATTGACAGGAATAAGAAGGATTTTAATGTAAAATACTAAATACTTTAATTTTGAAAATAACATATACCCTCTCCTAACAAATATAAGTAAATATGGAGACTTAGTTATGAAAGATAACTTTCAGACAGTGCAAAATAAATTTTGGAAGAACGTTTTACTTGGCTCATACAGTTGCATAAGCAGTTCCCAAGGAATTGGAGTGAATTTCGTCCACTTTCTGTTTGGCATGAATAGGTAGGTTCTACTGTTTGATTTTCAAGATATGTGAAGTGCGGTATAATATTGGTTAATGACTTCTTAGACAATATAATAATAGTAATTTGCTATCATTTAATGAATTGTTAAGTAAGTTTGATATAAATACCAAATTTAAGAGTATCAAAACATTATAGAGTTTATAAGAAGATTTTTTTTAAATCAAATGTATTTTGGACTTCTACCCCAGAATAAGGAAATGCCTATTAAGCCTTTCATGATCAAAACAATAATCAAAGAAGGGATGTAGACAAATCTATGATTATTTACTTAGAGCAAATTATCCTCCATTGCTAAAGGACACTGGGAAATTTAACTCAATTTAAATGATGATTTTAATTGGAATGGCATTTATAGCCCCCGCCCCTTAATATAACAAAGGATTCAAATTTACAATGGTTTCAGTAAAAAGTTAATCACAGGATACTGGCAACAAATTATCTTTTACATAACATGAGAATAAAAGATGTTAATACTTGTTCTTTTTGCAACAACGGTATTGAAAAAGTTATTTTGGGATTGCCAATTAAGTTCTTCTTTTTGGGAAGATATTAAATCATGGATAAATTCAACATGTACAGATGTCAACACACAGTGGACCTTAACATATATTATTCTAGGCAATGAACACTTTAATAATGCGACATTGAATTTAATTTTGTTGGGAAAGTATACTCTTTATCGTTGCAATTTAAAGAACTTGGTTCCAAACTTTCATCTTTTTAAATATTATGTCGCTATTATTTTGAGAACACAATAATATAGTGTTTATAAAACCTCAACAAAATAGGGGTTTATAGTTTGACAATTTATTGGTCAAATATATATATTTCTTAGCTGCATAACTGAGACTAATGCCCTCGCCTGGTTAACGAAAGAGCTACCTCTTAAAAAAGTATACGGAAAATCACTCTGGCTAATGCATGTCGCTAAAATCAAATGTTACTTGTTTTTATGTTTTTTATCTATTTTGTAAATTCTAAACCAAATATCGAAATTTGGAGAATGCTTTGCCATGTAAATTTGATTAAACTTTCCGGAAAACTTTAAAGTGTTAAAATTATATTTGAAATGTAGGGGGCTATTTCTATAAATAAGGAGACGTACATGCATATTAATTATAATATAAAAAATCGTAAAGAGAAATTATGCATGATAAACAACATCAGGACTAACCATCTATATAAAATGTAGCTTTACATATATTTAAGTATCAAAAATATGGCACCAGCTTCCTCATTTGTTACAAAGCACATACATGTATATAGTATAGAACACAATTATATCAAATATACGTTTTCTCTTAACTTCAATCAAATCTTCATGGTATAGCATTCTCCGAATTTCGATATTTAGTGTAAAGTTAACAAAATATATAAATAATGAAAACAATTGTCACTTGATTTGAGAAACATGCACTAGGTAGAGCAGTTTACCATATACCTCCGAAAGAGGTAGCTCTATCGTTTACCAGGATCAATTATTTAGGCTTGATTCACTCTTTACTGCACCCATTTCCTTTTCTGTCTCTTTTTCTCTTGAACACATTGAATTGCATTTGGTCTTTTATATTTTATATATTTATTCTTTATGATATTTATGCAGAAAGTATTTTGACAAGAGGTGCAACTCTTAATTGAATATCGATTCTAGAGTAGTACGAGTTGTTTCCCTCGAATTGATGACGATTTTGTCAATAAAAGTATCAATGTAATATTGGAATTTCTCCTTTATGTTTAAGAAGTTCTATAATATTGTAAAAATCAAAGTTCTGAGAAGGAATCCTTTTCCTAATGCTATATTAAAAATAGGTCTTGCATTAATAATTTTGACAACTTTGGTAAGGTACTATTGAATTATCATCTTTATAAACTTTGTAGAATCTTAAAAGAAAGCACTTGTTCCTCCTTAAATGTGTATCTCATTATATTGTATGTATATGCATACATGATTTTTATTGTGAAAAAAAAACTGAATCAGTTTAATAACAAAATGAAATTGCATACGAAGTAAATGTGGTAGTCATAATGGATGCGATCGTATAGTTTGTATCTTGAATATCTTTTCTCTTAACGGGCATCTTTAAATAAAACTTTGATGACTGTGAATATTGGTAGCTTTCATGTTTTGCCATGTCAACGGTCGTCAGCGTTCTTATGTAATTCAGTTTAGGGAAAAAGTGAGATCAACACAATTTGCACAATTGTAATACGTATAAGGGTATAAGGAAGCGTTATGCTATTTGTTAAAAATATTTTTAAAAATCTGACCGAAAAAACCATAATAATGAGAATCTTTGATTGCAAGTTCTATTTGTTATACGGTTGTACAAAATATTTACTTTACAATCTTCTGTCTCATTCCTTTGATTTTAGAAAAAGCAATCACTATTATGGTGAGGTTGGCCATTTTCTATTCATCTGGTAGGGAGTAAATATAGATGCTGTCTGGCATTATCTTTAGAACCACAGACCTTCCTGAAGATAGCTTCACGAAATAACCAATCGTCCTTATACCGTATATCAGGTTATTTCCTCGTACGGCAAATTTCGCGATTTTGGCGGTAATCTAATTTTAGTGAATTCAGTTTAAGCGATTTTGTTGTACATATTTCTTTTCTTTTTCTTTTTTTTTGACGAAGAGTGACCACTCTTTTTGTCAGAAATCTATTATTTTCAAAGGTAAAACTTTGTTTTCAATTTTTATATCTATGTTTCTACGAAAATCATATTCGAACGTATGACAACATACCTGGAACTGTCATTTCCTCAGAAGATGAAGTCGTTACTGAATTAGAATGTGAAATCTTTGACGGAGTTAAATGTGGAATCATTGATGCCTTAGAAGATGACATTGTTGATTTCGTAGTAGATGAACTCATTGATGTCATAGAAGGCAATGTCGTTGATGATGTTGATGTGATCTGTGTAAAAAATGCTAACATTAGGCGTACTTATTAACAACATAGTTTTATGATTTTTTAAAAGCACTGGTCAAAAAAGTGTTAAGACCATCTAATGCGTGTTTTATCAAACATGTATTTTCAAACAATAAATGTTGTGTTGTTTACACACAGATATAACAATAGCAATCTAAATGTCAATTATATGAAAGATGATGATAAGTAAAATGGGAAAACGGACAGACATAAAAACCACAAAACGTATACTTTTAGTAACAAAGATACTCTTTTGTGTAAAAGTGTTTTTAGTACATATTTAGATGTGTATATAACTAAAAAAATCTGATTTGTAAATTTGTTTCCAAACTGAAAATAGTTAACATTGAATGAAATTATCAACCACAATTACTACATTTTTGCCACGATTCGCTACCTGCTATGATGATTTTCTGTTGTTGAAACGACGGCACATTTCGTTGAATATTAGTCAGAAAGATAAACAGATTCATCTTTTATTAAACATGTATAAAAATACTGTTTTCTGTTTCGAGAGCTCCCTCAAGGCTTGCTATAATATTTATAGTCATACATGTAAAGGCATACGTGTAAATGATGCAATTTTTATTTAGTTAACACCAAAAGCATAATATGGTACTTTTCTAGCCTTGATGAATAAAGAAGATATCATGTACCCCGCCATGCATTATTTAAGTAGAACCTTGGATCTCCCATTAATTGTCTAACTTTCTCATATGAAAAAAATAGCAAATTCTTAGGTTCAATAACGCACCAATAGTAGGAAATGGCTAACACGTGTTTGCTTTCTATTTGACTTTGTGAGATTTGAAGTCCTTTTGGGACATGACACTGTTAATTGTGCGGTACATTAAGACTATGATCAAGACAGCAATTTAAAATAAAAATGACAGTTTTTGTTGTTTTGTTGTTTTTCATTGCAAAATTATTAAAAATTTGATGAATAATTTAATGAATAAAATAGAAAAAAGGAAAATTTTTAGGAACGCTTAGAAGTAAAACTAAAGATGTGTCAAGCTCAGATTGATTGCGCCTATTTTTAATGACGTTACCGGTAAGAACAAGCAATAGTTTACGTCCTACAACACGACTTTCAATACGGTGATATTTTAAATTGGGAAAAATCAACTGATGTGTTCAAACGTTGCCATTTGCTGGTTGAAATTTATCAGGTAAAGTTTGACGCAATCTGATTAAAATTAGCTCTTAATAACGCTTCGCTACAGAAAAGAAATCAGTAGATCTAAACTGTAGTTAGATTGAGTTTAACGTTGCACAACATCCTCATCTTTTGGAAAATGTTAATGACTTGAGTGTCTAAACAGAGCATTGCGTTATTTTTGTGATTCATATTTCAAACTTTGCCCAATACAATGTCAATTATTTTCCAAATATATTTGTTACTGCTATACTGCTATATTTACACTACACTTAAAATGATTTTCATAAATTATGTTTATTGTTAAAACTAAAAAACTGACCATGATATTCTGTCGAAATATTGTTTAAAGATACATGCCTTCAGATGAAACAAAATATTTCAAGAAAGAAATGAGAAAAATGTATTTAGGTTTTAAGAAATGTAAAATGATTCGAGATATTATTAATTATGTGCAATTAAAGACTGATTTTGCAGTATTTATCTTCATACTTCTATTGCGTGACTAAACTTACGCAGTAATGTCTATGTTTGGATATTGTAAATTGTTTTGTAATTTAGGTGGATTGTAAGTGCCGATTGCAAGGAAAAATTACTGCCTTTGTTCATATCACAATCATTTTCTTTGAATTCAAATGCATTATTAAGAATGTTTATGAAAATAAGCATGAATCTGGAAGCATGTTGCTTTAAAGATACACTTACCACAACCAACAACAATATTTGAATTTTTGACATCCTTGCCATACTCTTTACATATATCTTTTTTAATCTGAAAAAAAGAAAATATCATATATATCATCTTACTTTTCAGCAAATCAGTTTTATTAATTGCTAAGGACACAATGATTCACATTTAAAAAATGCCCTTGAAAACTAATGATCCCATTTGCATTGAACATGTTTGCATTTAAAAAATGGCCAGTAATCATTTGCATTTAAAAAATGGCCAGTAACGTCTGATACCTCTGCGAGTATAACATATTGCCCAGAAACGAAATATGATTTTTGTCGAAATGTCAACCTTTTTAACACACGGCTGATCATAGACAAATTAAATTAAATCTCAAGATAAATATTTGTTTTCCATTGTATTTCTTGTACAACTACACTACATTTTCAGACTTAAATTTTGAGCAGAGAGATGTCATCATTTGTTGTTTAAATCATGGAATCATGCCGAAAGTAACTTAAATATAGAAAAGGATTTAGGACGGAAGAATGCGTGTCGATCTTTGGTTTACAAATGGAACAAAAGATGTCGAGACGGCCGGGAATATACCAATGACAACATAAGATGTAGTCGACTTTACACTTCATTCTTACACTACTCGGGATTTACCGGTGTTAAACTCCCACTAAACACCGGTTAGGGACTACATGTATATGCGGCTGTTATTTTTTCTCCCTCGATAAAAATAGTTTACAAAGTCAACAAAAATACTGTTTTTTCATTGATATTTTCCGTTCTTTTTATGTTTTCTTTTTCATATCATGCTAAAATAACACCTCACTTTCGCTAACGCGATAGGTTTGATCAATATCGGTTGATAAAATTTGTATAATTTTTATAAGACAAATCGGCACTAACTCGTAGACAGCAAAATGACGTTATATTAAGTGTGAAACTCATTCATAAAGGCGCCAGACTATTTTGGATGGGGGTTTGAAGAATGACTAATCGACCACCGATATAAACACAATGCAACCCAGCCTGACGCGTATGTTTAAATTGATGAAAACTTTATTAAATTACACAAGACCTTTCGTGATTGCTGAGACATTGTTGTTGATAAAGGTATATTTACACAGGTCATAAATTTGTTCTGACATTTTGCAACTACATGTATAAAATATGCATTTACATATATCATTGGTTATTTTTATGATAACTTCTATAATTGTTTTGCAAGCCTTGTTGTCATTGAACTTATGATCAACCCTCGTACAATTACAATATAACAAAAAAGTGCAGAATATTTATTATAATATACTTACACAAAACAAGATATAAACACAGGTGTTATAGAAATGTGTAAAGAATTATTTATGTATATTAGTGATACTAGTTTGCACGCTGTAAAGAAAAAAATAAATTATTAGTAATTAACATGCTTATTGACGTTATTTGCTAGTCACGGCGTTGACAAACGCATTTACAGTTCGCAAACATTGAATGACTTGGATTTTATTTGCTTGGAGCAGGTGTAATCTTTTGTTAAAAGTACAATAGCAATCAAACGCTACATTGACAAACAGCTGTTATGTTGTTATAATGAAAGCGATGTACAGTCCGTTAATGTGTAAAAAAATACGTATAGACATTTTGAAGATAAAGTCAGTTATGATTCAAATGAGAATAAAAGCTAACGGGTCTGACTAAATCTACTTAATAACATAATGAAAAGGGTAAGGAAATATGAATGTGTTCACAAAACAACCGTCCTTATAGATGAAAATGTATCGAGTAACGTTGCGCTTTAAGCGCGACTTGTCAAAAAAAAAAAAATAATTAAAAGCACCCAACAGGCAAGGTCATACATAAAAAAAACGTTTCCTCCAAAAACTGTAATTTAGGCCGTAGCGACTTAACATTTGCGGAATTCGCGGTTACTACATATCCGCGAAAGTTTGTCTTCGCGAAAATGCCGACGTTGTGAAAAACGCGAAATATTGTATCCGCGAACATTTCTAGGAATACAGTACACGGGTGTGTAGGAGGTCGAAGGTACATTCTATACTGAAAATATAACTTGTAATTTGTGCTATCTATGTGACATGTTTTTGTTACTTTCTTATTTAGATAAATCTAGTGTAAGACAGTGAAAAGTTTCATATATACATGTATATCTGTGTCAGTTATGTTGCTCAGAATTAGGCTAATAACGGGTTTGATAGTGGCTTATCAATATTAGTGCTCATCATCTGGCCATTAATTTTCATATAACTGAACAAACTAATTCACAATTTTGTAACGTAGAAAAATGCTGTATTAAATTGCTACAAAAGTATGAACTAGTGTAAAGCGATTTCCAAATTTTGAATATTTTGATACTTTTCAGAGTTCACTCAAATAACTATTTTTTAGGGGGCGAAGTTAGCAAATAAACAACAATTACTGTACCACATTAAGTGACTGTGTTGATAAGGAAAAATAATTGTTACAAATTTCTGCGCGAATATTTCACGAATATGGACGAATATGGTACTACATAGAGTAACTGTTGAAGAGTGTATTACAGACCAAAATAATTCCTTCAAAATAAATCATAAGCTTGTAAAGTTTTTTAAAACTATTTTTCTAGTTATCATTTTTATACGCACGGAAATTTTTTGGAGTATATTGCTGTGCATCTGATGGTTCGTTCTTCTGTTCTGCATGTCTGTTAGCAGTGTTCTTGTCTGTATCTTTGGAACCGGTGGAAAGAAACTACTGCTCAGAATGAGACGATGTGCAGAGCGTAGGTTTGACCATCCTCAGGTCAAGATCTAGATTACATTTTGATTATTTTGTATAATTTTCCGAATTTCGTGTCTGTCCTGTATCGTTTGAGCCAATAGAAAGAAATTAAAACTTTTTTGGAGAACTATTAGCTTAAATGATGTTCAAAGCTCCCTAAGATCAAATTTGGCCCCGCCCCGGGGATAACTTACTAGTAGTTAAGTTCCAATATGTGAAATTACAATGCTAATAGCTTAGATATTTAGCATGTTCCATTATTATTGACCGTTACAAAACAGAACTTTGCCCTTATTTCAATATTGGCATGTAGCATAACTTAATGGACTTTCACAAAACAGATATTAATTTTAATCATGCCCCTTTGGTCAATATTTGGACCGCTCCGAAAGATTTATAGAAACAAAAAACCAATTCAGACTTATTGTTGAAATTACATTGCAAAAAGCTAAGATATTTGCATGAAGCATTACCTTGTGAACCTCTGCAAAACGAGTGTTAATCATGCCCTTGCGGCTAATATTGGCCCGCCCTGACGGTCACTTGATTTATACAGACTATTGTTTTTAAGCAAGTGTTGTTGTTGGAGAAATCTGTTGTACTGAACAGTACATCATATATGATATGTAACTCAACAAATTTCAAATCTTCATTCCTCAATTTATCAAAACTGTATCACGCAGGGTTATGCCTTATGGTTACTTACTGCTGTCTGGTGATGTTGAAGAAAATCCTGGCCCTTGTCTCTGATGACAGTATGAAAACCAAGAATTCTCTCGGCAATAAGTGCCCTTGAATATAGATTTTTGAACAATTTAAAATTTTCCAAGCAGAACTGACAGAGGTAACATCAGAAGTTTAATCTATAAAAACGTGAGGTTAGCAAATTTACGCAATGAATCTTCCCAATTAAAAAAGGGCCCTCATTTCTAAATTTGCAATCAGATGTTTTTTAAAACTAATCTAAATTTTTGGTACATACATGGTTTTACAAAAAACCCTACGGGTTAATTTTGTTTTTCCCTTTTTGGATATGAAATGATTGAAAATAAAGAAAAAATTCCCAAGTTAGAAGGAAAATTGAATTTAAACTTAATTTTGAAAAAAGTAAAATTTAATTTAAAAAAGTTTTAAAAGGGTTGCTTTCCCTATTTAAAATTGGGAAAAGATGACAAAAAATTGCTAAGGGGTTTTAGGAAAAAAAGTGGAAAAGGGGTTGGGGGGTTTAAACTTTAAATAATGATGAAAAATTTCAAAAAAAACGGGGGGCGAATTTTTTAACGTAGTGAAAGGAAAATGTTAGGAGATGATTTTTAAAAAGAGTCACTTTCTAAAATTAGGGTTTTTCCTTAAATTTAAAAGTGGAAAAAAGGAGGTTTTTTATTATAAAGGCAAATTGTTGAAAAGAAAAAACTAAGGAAAAAATTTTGCAGGCTTTAAAAAAATTAAAAGGCGGGGGTATTTAAAACGGCCAACGAGACAAAAAAGGGAAACATTGAACATGACAAAATTTTCCGGGGGAAGAATATTAAATTTTTTAAACAAACAAGTGGAATACAGTGATATGAATGAAAAATTCTGAGAATGGCAAGGGAGCCAACCCAATAATCTTAATAATTAAAACTTGGGACAATTCAATTCAAGTAGGGTTATAGGGTTTGGTGGTTAAACCCCCTTTTAAGGGGTATTTTAAATTTAAATTTTTGGGCCTTTTGGAACATAAAGGGTTTTAAATTAAAAAATAAATTTGCAATAAATTAGTTTGGGAAAAAATTTAAATCAGTTTGGGAAAAATTTTTTTTGTTTTTTTTGGAAAACAGGTTAAAATTAAATTGAAACGGACTTTTCCCAAAAAACTTTTAAACCCAAATTAAATTTTTAATTTTTTTAAGGGGTAGTAAAATTGCTCTTGTAGGTAAAAGGGGCGAATGGGTGGAAAAATTGGTGAAATTGTGTTTTTTGGTAATTTTTTAAACTAAGTGAAAAATTTTTTGGTCTTCAAATAAAAATTTTCTGTTTTTTTTCCTTTTTTTTATTGCCTTCCAAAACCATTTCCCCCTTTATTTTTTAAAATTTTTTAAAATTTTAAAGGAAATAGATATGCTTGAAGACTTCTTACAAAAATTATTTTGATAATGGGTGTAAAGATTTTTAATTTTCAAAGGTTGATTTTTAATTCCCCGGACGGGAAATTTTGGGGCAAGATACTTTAGAGGGGTTAAATTTTTACCCGATATTGATGGACTATTCAGAATTATTTGTTACAGATGAAGCAATTAATGAGAGAAAGTCTTGTGACCTCAAGACAAACTCTTTTGTCAAAATTTACTTAATTTCTTGTAAACATACATGTTTAAAATTGTTAATGGACGTTTCTTTGTGATGATAAGGAATATAGGTGAGTTCACATAATATTGGACCCACTGGGACAGTGGTTATTGATTATCTTATTGTTTCTGACGATGTTTATACAATTATTACTTCATTTCAAATTGGAAAACGTACTGAAAGGGTCACCCTCATTTTTTCTGTAAGTTTTGAATTAAGATCTTAATATTTATTGGTGTTAATGACAGGGCTACAAGAAGTTAGTTTTAAAACAAAAATGAACCTAGGGTATATTACAATTTTAAATGAGGAAAAATACTCAAACATTATCGTGATCAATTACTTATGAATTACGAATTATTAGTTTAATATATGTAGTAGAATTTGTGACACAGAAATAGACATTGAACAAAATTGTTAAAATCTTTTAATGATTTTCTTTTAAAGACTGTGCTATGTTTGTTGTATAAGAAAAACTAAATTGTTTCCATTCATGTTTTAAAACAACCAAAATGGTTTGATAAATATGGTTACTGAGTTAAAATATTGCAGAAAAATAGATGTTTTAGAAATTATAGGAGGAATAAAACTGAAGTATTATTAAATGAATTTAAACTTTCTAGGAAAAGATTTAAGAATATATGTTGAACAAAAAAAAAACCAGGAAATATAATGAAAAAAGTTAAATGAGTTGATCGAAAAATGTAAAAATCCCAAAGCTTTTTGGAGAAAGGTTAAATCTATGAGTTCAAATAGAGAAAATGTTCAAAATAATATAACTAGAGATGCATGGAAAATCTATTTTGAAAATTTATTTAATGGTGATTGTGAAACCATTCTAGGTGATAATGACAGTATTAATGACGCTTCGATTGAAAATGATATAGAAGATTCCATTTTTAATGCAGAAATTACTGATGAAGAAATTTTGTATGCCGTTAAATCAATAAGACGTTGGGAAAAGCACAGGGGAGGATAATATTATTCCTGAATTTTTTCATAACAGGAGTTGATATTCTTTTTTTCCTTTTTTTGAATAAAATTTTTAACCAGTTTTATATGATTACTGGTAAATTTCCAATCTCATGGGGAAAATCAGTTATTGTAACCATCCATAAAAAGGGGGATTACAATACACCAAGTAATTATAAAAGGTATATCACTTTCAAAATGTATTAGGAAAAATTTATACTTGCATCTTAACTAAAAGAATAACATTTTATGTAAATATATTTGATAAAATAAGAGAGCCTCAAGCAGAGTTTTTGTGAGGGCTATTCTAGACAGATAATGCTTTTGTTCTTCAAGCTATGTAAATAAACAACTGTCAAAAAAGGGTGGTAAACTGTATGTGGCCTTTGTGGATTTTTATTAAGTGGTTTTGATTTAATAAACAGAAATAAGCTTTGGGAAATATGTCGACAGAAAACGGTTTAAATGGGAAGTTGTATTCAGCAATGGTTAGTTTATATAGTTTCTGTACAAGCTTGTGTTAGAACAAATAATGGTTTAAACAGAGTATTTTGACTGTCATATAGGCTTAAAACAGTACTTTTTGTCATTTTATTAATGAAATTTGTAAAGGAAAATAGAAATTGTCAGCTAAAAGGTATTCAGTTGTTTCCAGATGTTACAGAGATATTGACATTATTATTTGCAGATGATTTAGCTCTGACTTCAGATACTGTTAATGGACTCCAGAAATTGCTTGATTTGTTAAAACAATTTTGTGATCAACACTTTGTCAAGGTTAATCCTAGCAAAACTAAGATTATGGTTTTTAAAAAGGGTGGGAAATTAAGTATGCATGAAAAGTGGTTTTTTGATGATAACAGATTAGAGACTGTATCAAAGTTTTCATATGTAGGCAACACTTTCACAAGCAAACTGTCTTTTCCTTATATGGCACAGGACCAAAGTATCAAAGCTTGTTACGTACATATGTATGTACAGAGTTATTGCGCCAATATTAGCGTCGTTTAGCGTGACGCGCCATTTTATACGTTATTGTATTGACGTCATTATATGAGTTCACTTCCGGTAATCAGAAATAAAACAACGTTATTGAAGAACCAGTGCAATCTTTTGATTATGTAGTGTTTACACAACATTTTGGTCCCGCGAACCGGATAACACTATGACAACAAAATTACGTTCTATACAGAAGGGTCACAAAGGCGCAGTTACACGACTTCTGAACAAATTCGAGATAATTCAGCGGGAGGCAGCCGATAACGAGGAACTTGTGACGATCATTGACTCCCTCAAACAGAAACAGCAGACGATCAAGGAGATTCACGAAAAGATCCTTGATTCTTTTCAAGACGAAGAAGAAAAACAAATAGAAACAGAAATTATTGAGCATGATGAGTATATATACATGTTAAAGACCAAGATACAGAAGATACATGATTTTAGGAAGGTATCAATTTCAAATTTGAACTACAATTCCCCAGCTCTAAACCCTAATGCTCAGCCATTTCAAGCGTCCGTATCAAGCAAAACATCCGAGATTTGTGCGCCAGGTATCAGCGAGAATACTTCCCAGATACATTTCTTACCGTCCTTATCTCAAAGCTCAGTATATCACAAATTACCAAAGTTAGATTTGCCGAAGTCCGACGGAAATGTCCTTGACTGGTGTTCATTCTGGGATTCTTACGAGTCTGCTATACACACGAATGTTTCACTTAGCGGAGTACAGAAATTCAATTACTTGAAGTCATGTCTTAATAATGAAGCTTTGCAAACAATAGATGGATTTGCACCTTAACTAATGTTAATTATGAACAGGCTATTTCATTGTTACATGAGAGATATGGTCAAAAGGACAGAATTATACAAACTTACATGAAAGCATTACTAGAAGTTCCAGCACCCAGGTACACTATACAGAATGTTAGAAAATTTTATGATACAACAGAGACATATATCAGAGCATTAGCTTCACTGAATCTGAATGAGACCACATACGGTTCACTACTTACACCTGTTATCCTTCAAAAACTACCGCCAGAGGTCAGAACAAACATTACACGTGCGCACGGGATGCAGTCAGGGTCTTTGTGTGAATTGATGAAATGTATACTGAATGAAATCAATATTTTAGACGCTGGAAATTTGCTGAATACCCCTCAAGACTTCATCCCGACAGCAACCTTTCTAATAAAATCTGATTATATTAGAACAGAAAGAAAAAATACACCCATACCAAGCAACTTACGATCACATAGACAAAGATGCGTGTTTTGTAAGGGAGAGCACTCTTGTATAGACTGTGCAAAATTTAAAGATCGTGAACAGAGACTGAATATAGCGAAGGAGAGAAGGCTTTGTTTTAATTGTCTGGGAAACCACAAGATTACAGACTGTAAGTCTAAATTCAAGCGTAAAATATGCTCACGCAGACATCATACTAGTATTTGTGGAGTAGAAATAGCAGCCAAATCTACAGATAAGTATCCTGTTATCAACAATGCGAAAAAGAACTCCACTTCGGTATTACATTCTGCTCACTCTACCACACCAGGTCCTGTGTTATTAAAGACAGCAGTTTCCATGGTAACCTCAAAAAGTATTTCCATTTCTGCCAACATCCTATTTGATGAAGGTTCCCAGAGTTCATTTATAAGTGAACACCTAGCCCAAAAATTACAATTGGAGCCCACCGGAAGTGAAACTTTATACATGTCGGGTTTCGGAGACACAGAGCGTCGCGTGCGACATTTAAGCAGAGCAACCGTGTATTTAGAAACAGCAGAAGAAAATATTCCTATAAATGTTTTGATAGTGCCTGAAATTTCCATGCCACTGAAATCTTATCACAAACATGCTGGTCACCTTCCTTACCTGAAAGGGCTCAAACTCGCACATCCAGTCTCAGGAGATGAAGATTTTGATATCGAGATTCTTATTGGTGCTGATCATTACTGGGACGTTATACAAGATCAAGTTATTAGAGGAGACGGGCCTACAGCTATACTGTCTAAAATCGGATACCTTCTATCAGGACCATTGAAAACAGGTACTCTAATAAATTCTACGTCGATTCCCGTATCCATGATGAACGTTATTACTATGAAAACACAAGATGTTGTGAATTTAGAGAAATTTTGGGAGGTGGAGTCCATTGGAGTTGAACAGAAACCAAACCAACAGTTAAACTTTGAGAAAACAAGACAGTATCAGGACAATAGTATTACGTACAGTAATGGACAATACATTGCCAAATTACCATGGAAAGATGACCATCCCTTTCTATCAAGTAACGAGAACATAAGCCGACGAAGAACTATGAATAGATTGAAAAAAGACCCAGAACTTCTAAAGAAATATGGAAATATTATTTACGAGCAGGAACAGAGAGGATTTATAGAGAAGGTTACAGAGCCATTATCTCCTAGTATAGACGACACATTAGTCCCGACCCCATTATTACCACGACGAAAAGTACACTACATTCCCCATCATCCTGTGAGAAAAGTCTCGGCAACCACACCCATTCGTATCGTTTATGATTGCAGTTGCAGGTCATCTAAGAATTCTCCAAGTTTAAATGATTGTCTGATGAATATACCACCACAACTTAACGACTTGACATCAATATTACTGCGTTTCCGGTACAACAAATTTGCTGTCTGCACTGATATTGAGAAAGCATTCTTAAACGTCAGCCTACATCAAGACGACCGTGACGTCACCCGTTTCTTTTGGCTATCAGATCCAAATGATCCGGATAGTTCTCTTCAGATATACCGTTTCAAGTCAGTGCTTTTTGGAGCAACGTGCTCACCATTCATTCTGAACGCAGTTATTATGAAACATTTAGATTTACATCAATGTGACATTACAGACCGAGTCAAGGAAGCGTGATATGTAGACAATATTCTTGCAAGCATACCAGTGCAAACTATGGCAATCGACAGGTAAGACGTCGTCTTAGTGAAGATGAGATGAACAGGGGTATTGGAATGTTGGAGGCTAGACGTTCACAAAGGCACGTTGCCCATATCCTTGGGGTATCCTAGAACGTTGTCTCCAAGATGTGGAACTGACTGGAAATGTCTTACAGGGCCACGCTGGAGGTCTTGAACGTTCATGACAAAAGCCCAGAACCGATTTTTTGTCCTTCAGGCCAGGCGTCAACGGTTCTCGAACGCTACGACCTTACGTAACGACTTCCAAAATGCAACTGGTGTGCATGGAAGCACACAAACTGTTAGAAACAGGTTGCATGATGCTGGGTTGAGGTCAGCAATTTGCATTTCTTTGACACAACGCCATATTCAAGAGCGTTATCTATGGGCGCAGACTCATGTCACATGGGTAGTTAATGATTGGACCCCCGTCCTCTTCACTGATGACTCAAGGTTTTGTGTTGACTTCACGGACAGACGGGCTTTGGAGTTTGTCCAAATGAACGCTTAGCTCCAGCATGCGTTAGAGAACACGACCGTTTTGGCGGGGGTTCGGTCATGGTGTGGGCGGGAATTAGCGCTCAGGGGAAAACGCACCTACAATGAAATCTTAGACGTTCATATACGCACGTACGCTGGCGCAGTCAGTCATGATTTCAATCTTATCGATGACAACGCCCTTGCAAAGAGAGCCCACATCACAAACCGATATCTTGAGAAGGCAACTATAGTCTGCACGGATTGGCCAGCGAGGTGCCCGGATTTAAATCCAATTGAGCATGCTTGGGATATGCTGCAGAAAGCCATTGTTCACGCCACGTCTAACCAACTCTAGTTCAGGAGCTAAGACATGCAATGATAGAGAAATGGACCCAGATTCCTCATCACAAGGTACGCAGGCTCATCAGCAGTATGCGGCGGCGATGCCAGGCCGTAATTCATGCCCGCGGACACAATACTCGGTATTTAACACCCTACGCCAACCATTTCCTGATTTGCAAGATGTTTATTCCTCGTCGTCCAGCACACTCTTTCCGCAACAGGCAAACGTGAAGAAACACTTCCATTGTCACTATTTTCATAAAATTCAATTCCTAACTAATTAATTTTAAAACCTTTTAATCAATTTTCACATTTATCACAAACACACCAAAGTAACGCACTGTAGAAAAAATGACCCTTAGCAAATTTTGAGTAGTATGTATACTCACATTTACATATTTAGCCAAGAATAAAAATGAAAAACACGCATTCTTCTATATTCACGTCTGCAGTATTATCACTTTTATACTGTTAAAACGTTTGCAACGAAATTCGGTTCATTAAACTAATCAATTAATGAAATTTGATAAAGTGTGTTTGTTTTTCTGCTTATTTCATAGATGTCACGTCCATCATTTCTGTTTAAAACTTCCTAAGTTTGTTCATTCGACGTCCACATTATCTATAATAGATAAAACAAACTCGTTATCAATAATTTGATATGATCATAACTTGTTTTGACTTTTGAAATTAGAAGTACCAACTTTAGTGTTTGAAATAAAAAAACTCACAAATAATTTTCTAACGTTAACATCTCTAGATATTTCTTAAAAGATCAATACAACATTTCAATAATTTTTATAACATTGTTTTAAGAAAGTCATGAAAGTAAGTAAGCACTTTCTAAGAATAAAAAAACAACAACAAAAGTTACGTGTCAATGTTACAAAGTCATCTTGCCCTTTAACGTTAGACTGTCTTCCTTTACAATCTTTCGTTTGAGTGGATAATAAGTAAAATTATAGGGTGAATACACCATTGTTTTAATAAAATACCTGCAAAACATAGTTTGAATTTAAAACAAAAGACCGCAGAAATTTGATAGTCTGAGAGATTCTGCTATGCATTTATATACGGTACTGTTGGCCGGCCTAGTGGTTAAGACGTCCGCCTTCGGATCGGGAGGTCGAGGGTTCGATCCCAACGGGGAGCGTTAATTGAAGGATGAATGTTTTTCTTTGGACCCGTTCCGAAATGGCCACTTCGTGAGCCGCGAGATAGTTAAAATGAATGGTTACCGATTTATATCCGCCTGGCGCCTGGCATAGTGGTGGATTTGGGAGGAAAACTCCTCGAAAAGATTCTCATAAGTCAGAAATAGACAGGCCCTTTCTGTAGGGGTGACACTATAATAAATAAAATCTTTTTATACGAACAATTGTGCATGCGTACTATACTTGCATAATGTATTCGTCTGATTAAGTAACTCTGCGTTTTATTTTCGCATAATAAACAACTCGGTTTAGTTTTGCTATAAAAACGCGATTCTGGTTAGTAAGGCCTTGATTGCAGTCAACGATGTTTCACGGCGCCAGTGGTTACACATATTAAAAAAGTGCAATAATATGGATATGTCTGATATAAAACTGGTGTTATGCGAGCGTGAATCGAAACATCAAAAAAAACAAAAAAACAAAAAAAAACGTTCCAAAATCTTTGCCAATGTAAGTATAACATCTTAACGACCTTGATGATTTAATGAATATCTAAATTCAGTTATCAAATATGTATTAATAGAGGATAATTTGTTTGTTTTAAGTACATACATGATATAAGTTATATGATAATCATCAGATATTATCGCTACAAAGGCATATCTATTACATACTTACGAATGAAGGGCTCATTTTAATTAGGTTTATAGAAAACTAATCACAAGTTCACAATGAATGATTTACTTGTAGATGATATGAATCATATTTCACTGTTGAAGTATATCTTAAATTTTAAACGAAGTACATGTTTTTTTCCACACTTTCCACACCATATAGATATTAAAGCAGTATAACGTGTTTTTGGCTGCGACTACGCAACGAATTAACAAGTTAAAATGACGGGGCGCGAAGCAAAAGCACGCTTATCGTCGGGGCGTGGGCGAAGTTTAATAATAAACTTCACATCACGGGGCACAGAGCGAGATTTGAGAAATGAAACTACGGAGCGCGGAGCGAGAACACGCTAATTTGAGTGGGCGCGTGGCGAAGTTAAATAAAACTCCGCACCTCCGCCATTAAATTCCTTCAATCTCAAATCAAGATGTTCAACATGAACATAGAAGAGTTCCGATGAGGCGGGCCAATATACGCCCGATGGCAAATTAACAGGAAGGTTTCTTATACAAAAATGTGTCTATAAGATTTAAAAAAATCAATAAATTTAAGGTTGCAATTAGTTTATTGCAGAGAAAATTAAATTTTATATTTTTTGGTAGCATACTTGCATGGCAAATATCAAAACACATTCAGTCATATCCTTTTATAGTTTATTCTGTGGAAACATAATAATTATCAAAAAAAAAGCTGACAAAGGGACATGACTCTATTGATAATGAGTTGATTGCAATGAAAATCGAGCATAATCTGTGTTGTGATTTAACATGTACTTGCATGCCTAATATAAACAGAAATATTGAAATCCTACAAATGGAAAAAAAACAAACAGAACCCATAAAGAACGTCAAAAAAAACACTATTGAAAATGTTGCAGGCTCAGTTTGATTGAGCCTGTTCATGGCTGGAACTTGATACAACCCCTAGCACTCGAGAACAATTTCCTGGCGTATGACAGAGAGAGAAATAAAGAATCCAATTAAGTTTTTTCCAAAAGGTAAAATTGAAACGAAACGAGAAAACAATGGGTGTTACCATACAAAGTACAAATTAAATCAAAGGGCTGCAAGCTTTTTGGTATTTTCTGATCTTTGCTTTCTAAATCGTACTGTATACATTTTCCTGTATAAGGTTATTTTTTTGTCTTGCAAGGCATCAGAGTTTGATTCATACGGAATTTTGCACAACTAGAGTTGCATCAAAAAATAATTTATGTTCATTTTTATGACAGCCACACTTTATCCTTGCATATCATGGCTACTTCTTTAACAAAGACGCTTAAAAAATAATTTAAAAAAAAAAGTTACCTCGACAAGGTTTAGAACTCGAGACCTCTCACACACTAGACGAGCGCGTTACCCCTGCACCATGGAGAAGTTATGTAAACAATGCATGAATAAAAACTAGTCATTCTAAATTTAGAACTTCCATTGCATTTAGGGTTTGTAAACCTTATTAATTTCGTTTAAATTTGAAGTAAATAATTTAGCGAAAATCTTCTCGCCCAAACAGTCCGACTTTTAGAATCTATATATTCCACTACTCGGGAGTCAGATTTATCTTTGTCGTATTCGGTAATCGACATCGCTAAAAATAGCATTTTCATTGATTAAAATCATATTCATCCGCGTAATTTGTGATTGCATTTATTGACAATTCTAAAAGCCAACGCTACTTTCAAACTTTGAATGCGTTGAAATTTGTTGGATACTTGTAACAAAATAACAATATTTCTTTCATTTAAATAGCTAGTTTTAAGCTGTTTTGAGAACTACTTGTTGTTAGGTTTGTCGTGAAACTTCTATGTCAGAGATTGAATGTCCGCTTTGTATTTACTGATCTTCGATCGGAAAATACAAAAAGAAGGCAACATATCCTAAAACAATATTCAAGTGAGGAATTCTGGAACCAACCAGTTTTAAAGAAAAGAGACAGAACTAAAAGAACAAAACACAAAACAAAGAAGTCCTGCTGAACTATCTCTATGATCTTGCAGTTGAAGTGTTAACGATCGACTGTTAAAGTAACCAGTTTCTATACATATTCTAAGGTACAAAGGGACATAACTCCTCTAGACATTGCTTTCTATATAACGTTTAATAATGTCCCTTGGCAGTTTTAACGTTACATTTTTTGCACGACAACACCAAAGCGATCATAACATCTTTAAAACAGACGAGTTTATAAAATGGACTTGGGTGTATTGCCGCAAGTGATGACCCGTGTAACCCTACTATTAATAGCTTCATGAAGGATATAAGCAACATTTTTACATTGAAACCAAAGTAAGTTGTGTTTATTGCATCTGTTTGAATAAAAGTGAATAACACAATAATGATATCGTATTTTTTAATAGAATTAACGCATATGGCTATAAACAATGCTTCTAAAATACAATGAATTTAAAAATAAGAATGATTAATTGATTCTGTTTAGAATTGTTTTGTATAAATACAAAAGCTAAACAGAAAACAATATTGATGGTGTACATGTTATTTACAAAGAACTGGCAAACGTTTGGCATAGACGGAAATGTAGAACTTACATAGATCAACGAATTAATTAATGAAAATAAATGACATAATCAGATTTATATAACCAGGACTGTCTGTTAGTTTCAAAAGTTCTTAAAAGTTATCATTCAAACATTTGGTTTCACATAAAAAGGAAAGAAAAATGTATAGTTTTTATGTGACATATAAAACCTTTGTCTCATATTACATGTGAAATTGTAAAGTCTCAAAACATTTTCCTGGCAGCTTTTGAAAATAAACAATCGGACAAAAATAAAAAATTGCGTTGTAATGTATAAATAATGCTATGTTTTGTTGTTGTTTAACGAAATTTCGCCTCCTTTCAAAAGATCCTATGTCTGTCAAATCAATTAGTATCTACATATATTTTTAGACTAAAAATAATTGTTTGTTCATTATCAACCAGTTGATCTTCTTTACATAAGAGGATATGCAATACTGGAAGTATTGATGTGGATAAAAAACAACATTGGTATACTTCAAATTAGTAATCAAATGTAACTTGTGATTATACCTGTTTAAATAGTAAAAAACAATAATTGCTGTCGTCGTTAAAAAATATTGGGACTTCAACGCTTCTTAAAACAACGACCGTTACAAAAGAAAGATTCCTTTTACTGTTTACAATTTTATTAGATATACTAATAAGTTAAACACACAATATTTTTTCAGATGAACGACGGGTGATTTTAAAAAATGTTTTGATGCAGCCTTAAGGTTAGCCAGTTAATGGTATTCGGGGTTTTAGGTATAAAAAAAATGTTGGACATTTGGGGGACATATAGAATCTTTTGTTTTATGTTTAGCATGCATTACATTCGGTTTAAACAATTAATATATTTTTTTCAAATTAATTATCAAAACGTAGATTGATTACGATTTTGCACAGATAAAAGTCTACAAATTGAAAAGAAATATATTAAATATATATAAAAATGTTCAATACATGGGGTCTGTCTGTCATAAAGAGGAAAATATTTGTAAATTAGCTAAGCCCTCATTGCTAGAATGCTTTGTTGGTGAAACGATAATATGCAATATCATTTTTGAGAAAACTGTAAAAAAACTAAAACTTTCAATAATTTTAATTAATACCGACACACAAACGCGTTTTGTCCTGAAACAAGAGCCACACGTAGGTTCAAACCTTAGTTTTTCTCAAAATCAGAGCAAAATTTTACCATTCAAGCTCATGGTCAAGTAATGGTCAAGTTGTGTTAAGTTTGACCTACTTGAAGTTATTTTTTGAAAAAAGGTTGTAATGCCAAAAAATGAAAACAAGGCAAAAAAATAATGAAGAAATTTATCAAAATTCAATAATTTGACATTAAATGTCAACGTCAAACTTGATTTTCTAAACACGTCGGTTTGTGCTAAGTGTTGTTCTGTCCTAATATGAATAATCAGGGCTTGAAATCAAACTGGAAAAAAAAACCCATGGATAAAACAATATGACCTGCGTCGTATCTACAATATTTCATTAAAAGATATGGCCCCCTTCGAGTTGCAATTCCGCAATAACTTTTGTTTTACCAAATAGCTCTGGTAGCAACAAATGAAGCGGATAATTGTGGAGAGTGTTGTATATATTTCAGTCATTTCCATAAACAAACTACACATTTCTTATTCAAAGATGGCGGGGTTTGTTTACAAACTGTAGGTTACGCCCAGTCCTGTAATTTCATCCCTTTATATCAAGATTATGGCCAATTTTAACGAATTCGATAAATTTTAACATAAGGGTCAATGTCAAGTTGACCTACTTGAAGGTATTTTTAAAAGTTTTTTAATGGGTTTAAGAAAAAATGTTTTACTTAATATAAAACAAAAAAAATGTCAGCGCGATATACAGATGACAAGTAAATATATCGAAGGTTTTGTAAATAACATAAAAAAAGAAAAGGACGAATAAAAGAACTAGTGAGTATATATGGACCAAGGCTCAAGTGCGGAATGTGATTTTCCTAAAATTTATCGTTTTAAACGATTTTTTGTGAAACGCTATTTTAAAGAATCGGCGAGGCGAAGAATGAAGGAATTACAAATTGTTTCAAGTAATATTTCAATATTAACACTTTGTAAAGTTATTTTTGACATCCAACATACGGACACTCGTTACAGAACGTGAGACCAAGATTTTCATAGATAGAAAAAATTTTGTGTGGGTGTTATAAAGATAATTTCGGGGCACAATGATTATTTCTTCAGCGAAATATCGCATATGATTAAATTTACGATGATATGTAGTTATCGGCTCAAGACGAAATTTAACGGCGATTTGCATTTGCCAGATCAACGGCAGAAAGGGGTTATTAATTCAAATGCAATGTGTTGTATCATCGTCGACTTTGAGCATGAAAGTCACTTAATCGGAGTTAACAATGCAAGACTCTCTGTAATGCTTTGGATATGTCTCAGAAAACAATTCTTACTTCTTTCTTTTGTCTATAGTGTAAAGATTGATTGATAGATTGAAATAAATTGACTGTAAGTTTGAGCCAGGAAAGGACAGAACAAATTAAAATCCTTATAAAATTGATCATTTCTATACCAGGAAGTTAACTTATGCATAATCCATTCGAAAGCTCTTAAAATATCACACATCTTAAGGGTCGTTTTCACACACTGGGCGAACGTGAGAAGTTTCCCTTTGCGCCGGAACGTTACCATTGCTTAAACAGAAAATGAAAAAAACGTGAATAGCAAATCAAGTCAAATTTCGGATAGGGCTATGATGTCAACTTCAAATTTCTCGTTTATGCGTAAATATTATAATTATGGACAATGAGAAATTGAAATGCGAATGGCGTGATGTTGTTTCTGGGCAGGTCGCGAGTTTACATGAATAATTCCAAATGTAGCAAAGAGCTTTGACAACGAGGTTACTAGTTTGGAGATTTGGAAGATGGATCCAGTGTATAAAAATAAAAAGATAGATCAGATGAAATTTGAGGCAGGAGATAAGGAGATAATAATAGTGATAAATATTCATTATTGAAGAGCATTAATAATTTAAATTTACAAGATATTTAGTAATTGTTAATAGTTGTTTTATATTAGAAGAACCAAAACACACCAGAAGTTAATATTCAGACACTTCCGTGGAATATAAACTAAGTTATTTCCTAAAACATGTAAAACGTGAGTTCTGACGGACACTCGTAGTCGTATGTTCTTGGTGCACTTAGGATAAATTACGCAAAATAGGTGAAGTAGGACCATGGTGTGAGATTGCGGTTATTATGTTAAACAAATCGTATATATATTTCAGAGCATGGGAGATTATTTATTTCTAGAATAGTGAAAATCAAGTGGTAGTGGTATAAATGTTTTACAGTGATGATATTTTACAGCTAATGATTTATTTATGATACTGTATTGTTACAGGGCTTATAACATTCCTAAAGTCAACAAATTACACGATTCCAAGCTGCCTGGTAAAAGGTACGTCAATGTCAATTATTATTTCAAAAGTAATAAATGGCTATTTTCATGTGATAGTCAAAATGCTTCAACTTTCAGACCAATAGTTTAGATTTTTTCTATCAATTGGTAAGCATTGTTATTATTGCCTTGATTATATATACTTAGAATCATAATCTTATAAGTAATGAACAGTAAAATGTTTGAAATGTCAATAATATAGAACGTAAAGAAAATGTTATTTTTCTCATAAATATAATAAATATATTATTATAAAGAGATTCTGTGTATCATAATAAAAATAAATATTTTGTATGTAATTTGTGACTTGATAAAGTAATTCAATCAATGTAAAAAAGATCCACATGAACAATTCATTTTTGCCAATTATTCCCGTTTTTTACAATTTATGATGCGTCTTCTTACAATATAGCTTTTTTTCTAAATACATGAAACACAATCTAAGATAAATATTTGATATTACGTTTGTGTCTATCACAGAAAAATCTCTTTGGTCCCTTTAATTAATGAAAATTTCAATTTTAAAATGTTAACTATAGAGAATGCATGTTCATATAAATATTATAAACATATTAAAAATCACATATCACAAGCAGTTTACATTGTTTTGTTAAGTAACATAAATATGCATCCAATTCTTTTACAAATAGTCATTGTTAAAGGTTTCTAAGATTAAATTTAGGCATACAAAACCTTTCAGTGATTCTTAATATTAGATGTAATCGAGCCTTTAAATATTTTTCGGACAGTCCAGGTGAGTCTACACCATTGTACACGAAACATAAACTAAATATATATAAAAAAAAAATAACACAACAAATGCATTACATGCATTGAAAAATAATTCTTATTTATAAATTTTCTAACATCCATGTACATATATGTATATATCATAAATCGTCTTTGTTCAAAACAATTATTCTCCATTTTGTTCAATAGCTATTCCAGTCAATCTTTCTCAATTTACGCATTAACGTATATGTTTTCTTCATCGGCTCCAAATCCAGTATTCACGTAAACAGCTAAAATAGAAATATAATACATTATAATACACATCAAAAGGTAAATATGTAGTTCTTAAACACCACGTATACTCATGAGCCCCTTTCTTTTGTTCGTCCTTTGCGTACTTTGATATGAAAGTTTTGCCGAGATTTTTGACGGTTATGACGTAAGGAGACACATATACAAAAAAACTATATAAACATATTGTTTCCAGAAGGTTCGCGGGTAAGATTTTATTGATTTTACATGAGCATGCGGGATGTCAAATTACTCTGCCTGCTAATAAGCATATCACGGCGTAGTTGCCCCCTATGTAAACGCTGCTTTTGTAAATGTACAGGTGAAATTTGTTACAATATCTTCAGCTAACATTTTTGTATTTTACGTAAGTCACCTACCATAAATACATGTAGAGGCTTTAAGTAAGTTGCCGCATAACAGTGTTATTTAATTGTAAAAAACAGGGGTATATAAACATCATTCGTTTCAAACAGATACGGACTTAAAGCTAACCTGTTTTAGAAAATTTGAAGTTGATAGGTCACATTTTAATGTACCGCATTTGTGTAGTTTTTATATGATATCTGGTAAGGACCAAGTTTCTGTGCAGAAAAAATGAATATGGCAGAACTTTTAAACTTGATAAAATCAGGGATGACACTACAAAGTGAATTTTTGTGAAACAACATGGTGACCTTATTGTACTGTAGCAGAGTTATTTTTGAATTTTGAATTTATTCTTTGAAATGATACTGATTAACATAATATAGTGGTTGGGAACTTAGTGGACTGACACCATAAATGACCTACGCGATAGTATTAATGAGCATCTGAACTCAAACAAGCAATATCAAATGCACTCGAAGCAGAACAAAAGAAATTTTATAAAGTCCATTTAAATATAAAAGTTATGACATTACCTTCTTCTTCGTCTTCTTCTTCTTCCTCGTCAGTTGTAATGAACGCTTTAAGGCACTCGTGGATGTAAATATATTGGTCCTTAAAATATAGATAAATATTAACATTTGACTTATAAATATAATAGTTATGTTTGGTTTAAAAAAGAGACAATAAGATGGAGATCGATTTTTACTCAAGTATAGTCTAAAGCATATGTTTAAATGCTGATAAAGAAAATCACATTTCCTGCAGATATAAAATCAACAAGACGGGTTATAACTGTTATAATTATATTTACGAGTATTTCTCGCATTAAAAATGTGTATATAATGTTTATTCATGTCATAAAATACACATTCTAAAGCAAGAAAGTATTGTTCAATAAAACGTGTGCTATTAATGCGTTCCGTCTAATAATTCAAATCATTCTTCAGGTGTCGTGACATTTTGATGTGGTTTATTTATTGATTTATTTCTTTTAAGGGAGGGACGTCGAGACTTGTTACACTTCCTGGTAATTAATCTTGTTCTTTGAGTCGTACACTCTGCTTAACCATGATGTTTCCTCGAACACAGAGATTTAATAGTACAAATGGTATCTGAACACAAAAAGGTAGAAACAAAGGTGCTTCTGAAACACCACTTTGCTATAAACTTCCTTTCACACCAATTTTTTTATGGTAGAGTAACCTTTTTGCTACGAACTTCCCCTGACTTAATCCGTTTTTATGATCAAGACAAATGTGCTGTTGATCTTCAACACTGTTATAAACTATACATGTATGTTTTATTATGCAACAGTCACAATTATTAGAACAATGAGTGATTAGTGGAAATACCTCTGTCTGTACCATGTTCAACCTATGATTTCTCATGTCAAGGACAAGATTAAATATATCCACCTCGTCGTGATCTCTGATATGTTGTAACAAGTAATCCACTGCAATAAATGTCCCAGTACGACCTACACCAGCACTGCAACATTAAAGTTTGGCTTATATTTTAGTAAGTCTTGACGTTTATGACATAAAATTGATATGAAATGAATTCTCTATCATATTACTTCGTTTTAAAAAAAATGTAATAATCATTTATGGATTTCTAAAATATTTAGTATACCATGTTAACAAATAAATATATTGGCCCACTAACATTCTAGTTGCCTTTCAAAAATTAAAGAGAACCGATTTAAAGCTGGCTTTTGTACCTTTATCAAAAGGGAGGTTTATGATCAAACACATATTTGATATGTGCTTAGTTCTTAACTGGCGGTGCACTTAAGGGTCATTCAATAGTTTTGTTGGTATATAAGCTACAACGTTTAAATGCTGCGTTGTTTGTGAACAGCTCACATGAACTTTAACATTATTCACTTATATATATCACGTTTACATACGTTGTATTTTTCAAATACATGTTTAATAACGTACTTATGAAGTGTTACTAAAATAGGTGAATGACGTGTATGGAAAGCCATGACTGTCTGATATTGTTATTTTTCATTTTATTTAACCATTTGGTAATATATAAGTTAACTTCAACTATATATGAATTGAAAACACATTTTTATTTAACCGGTATCCATTATATTAATCCACAGTTACAATATATGAAACCATACCGTCAGTGTATGAAACCGAGATAGCAATATATAAGTTGATTTTCTCATATAAGGACACCTGGTACCATACATGGCTACTTTGGTTCCATATAGTGAAACATTGCTATCATATAACGTGATAATCAACTAATATATTGCTATTCTGTTTCCATACATTGATTAAATGGTTTCATTTATTGTATTAATGAATTAATATATTGATAATTCGGTTTAATATAAGGATATCTGGTTCCATACATGGCTACTTTTGTACAATATATTGAAGAACTTGTATCATATATTGAGAAAATCAACTTATATATAGCTACCTTGGTTTCATACACTGACGGCATGGTTTCATATATTGTATATGTGGATTGATATAATGGATTCCGGTTAAATAAGAAGGTGTTTTCAAGTCATATATAGTCGAAGTGAACTTATATAGTATCCAAATGGTGAAATAAATTGAAAAAGAACAATATCAGACAGCCATGGCTTTCCATAGACGTGCTGTAAACAAGTAATATACACATGCTTTATGAAATGAGTATCGATAATAAATATGATTTACTATAAAATATTATTTTTATACTATCAAACGTATGGTTGTTTATTTGGGGCATGCTTTGAACAAACTACTATAGCTATCGTAAATGCATTAAACATAATAATAATAAGGGAAATGCATTGTCGTCATCATAACATAAGGTCAGCAGTTAATAAAAACACCGCTTGAAAAAAGGAACAATTGAATATATAATCTATGCTTTATGATTCAAGTAATGAAATGTTACTTTAACACGAAACGACGTGAACTATATTTTATATTACTATATATTAAGATTTAAAAGCATGATGAAACCTTGGATTAAATTTAAAGGAATTCAAATATAATTATGCTTCATGCCGATTACAAAAAACAAATTTCAGTTAGTTTATTAATGTGATGTGTTTGTCAATCTCATTTTTTGATAATCACCTTATATCAAATAATTATACAAACGAGTTTCTAGACTTTGCTTTATTTACATTGCTATATTTACATATCAAGAATTACCTGCAATGGACAATCGTTGGTCCAGTCGAGGGCTTATTTTTTACCTGATTGCCATACTGTTTAACAGCTTTCACGAACTCTAACAATAATTCCGGCGTTTCAGGACAACCCATATCTGGCCATTTTAAATAACTAAAGTGACGAACCATTTTCCGTTCCTCTTTCTTAAAAACAAGATGCGATCGAATGAAAAATTGCATGCATACTATTATTAGTTTAAAAAGACTGTTATTTTGTTTTAATAACATTTAATGCTTTTTTTTCAAGTGCAATACATGCAATCAATATGTTTGTTTTTACATTGTTTGACAGGGTACGAGGCTAGGTTTCAGGTACCATGCTAATTGTTCGCCTGCGAGGTTAATGTTTATTCGGTTTATTGGATAATGCTAAACTACTCTTTATCACAATATTCATGCACCAGAAGTCTGGTTCTACAGCATGCAGTGTACCTGCAGTGAACCAATAATGGTCCTTTTGGAAATGGCGGCCTGTATTGCCGAACAATTGATATGAAGTTGATAAGTGGCCAATGTTTATCCGGGCAACCGAAATCAGGCCATTGAAGAAAATGGAAATGTTTTATTTTCTTCTGTTTAATACCCTATTTGAAAAAAGCATTGTATAGATTAACCATTTATAATTCCGGCTCATATTCTTCTCGGCTCATAGACAATTTAATGATTAAAGAGAAAAAATTATGCTACTGGACGTGAGCCATCAACCGGACACTTTTTAAACATTTTTCCATAAAGATTTCATAATTTCAAACCTAGAGGCCTGAACATTTGACACAGTATAGCTAGGTTCTTCTCCTAACTAACAAATTAGTTTGTTTATTTCTGATTATATTGACACTTATATCTGAGGCTCTCAAGGAGTGTATCAAAATTACCTTAATTGTCGACACTACAGTACCATGTGTCCGGACAGATATGTACATGATGTGATTTAATTTATTTAAATGCAAGGGTGTTTATTTTTTTATTTTTAACGTGATATACAATATTTCAGCAGCAAATGGTGACGTTTTGGATATTCTATTGTTTACTCTGCAAATAATTATAGCTGGTATATGAGGCCAGGTATTGCACTCTTAATCCCCAAATTTTCAATGTCAGCATTCTTGAAATAGACATTAGAATAATTAGATATAATAATAATAATTATTATAATGATAATGATAGTAATAATATTAAAACATTCCGTATTAAATGTGTCTATATTTTAGATATTACGATAAAAGTTATTGAAAATTAACTAGCATGAATTTTGAAAATAAACTACTTACCATTTTTATTTCAAATATCATAATTGTATAGTCAGAGAGATTGGATTCTGATTGAAGTGAAACAACCAAATCTCCGTAGAATACAGGTTCCCCAAGATCCGGCCAATACTTATCACACTTATGCTGAAAAAATGTGTTTATTGTTTATGTAACACATAAACATTATCATTATTTATTGTTAATAGGTACATGAACATTATGCATTCAATGATGCGAACAACAATTCTCCACGTTGTCAACTGATAACATATGTTTTCTTTCAATGCATAAACTTTGAAATACAAAAGATAACGGAAAAAACTTTATTTAAATACAATATTTTGATATCACGTTTGTATGTCATTTTTGACCTGACTAAACCAATGCAGAAATATTTGTTATAGGAATGTGTTGGGCTGTCAAAAAGCCTTTTCATTGCTGCAGAATAAAAGTATCTTAATTTGATAGTAACAGTGAGTAATGCAACATTTCCTTTGAAAATAGTTTAGTAAATTCACGACATAAATAGCTTATAACAATATACATGCATTTATTTATTACACACCAAAAACAACGACCTATTGGATTGCACAATGCGTCATTTACTTCAAATATACTTGTAGAGATATACATGTACATACCCTTCCTTTTTCCATTAGCTTTGTCAACATCACGATAGTATCAACGTTTTGCTCCCACACCATTCTCCAGAAGTCGTCAAAAGTAGCTTGCATAGGGCCCTGGGTAGCAATGTATTCTCTGCGGGATGTATAGCCCTTTGGATAAAGGATTAAAATACGCAATATATAATACTTTTTGCAGTGAGCTATTTGAAATAATAGCATTATAGCATTCAACTTACAAAACAATATGTCATTCTTGCTAAAATGTTAAAATACATATCTATTTGCCATGATAATCAAGATCATTGTATTGACTTATAAGCATCGTAGATACACCTTTACTGTTTTATTTATAAAAAATAAGTCATTTAAGTTTTGCAGCAAATATTTAATGCATAATTTCATTCTAATTGACAAGGAAAACAAACTGAATATTACATGTAACTATGTAAGATTCAGATATTTAATACGTTTATTTCTGTAAGGGCTTTCAATGCTTGTACAGATCTTCAGACAGAATATATTTATACAAGTTTGTAGATTCTTAATGGTTTTCATCAATCTTTATCACAATGTTAATTACATACAGGAATATAGTTGGCATTGATGTAGTCCGATCCTTCAATATCATCAGACGGTCTTAGTTTAACTCGAGAGTGATCAACTGAAATATCAATATACCGACGTTATACCAACAAACGACAAAGAACGATGAAGCGAGCATATACAGTAACAGAAGTTCATATATAAGTTGCAAATAACAATGTGATTAAAAACAGAGCACGCAACATGCCCGAACATGTTTGGTAAAAGTCATTTTATACATCTTGATTTTATAAGTTTTGTCATGTTTCATATTTCCTTTCCAATTAATTATATAAAAGAATGTCGTTCAAGTATTACTTTCCTGTAAAAGTTTGTTCACAGAACGTATTTAGAAACATTTTATTACGATAATTAAAACAGATCTGTTATACAAACATGGTAGAATATTTGTGTATCTGTTTTTCGGTCGACAACACTGTTGTTCTGCTGCTGTCATTAGATGGTTCGGACTCTTCTCTTTCAACATCTACAATTATAGCAAAAAGGTTTTGTAAATTATGTTTTAAACAGTATTCAAATCTGCAGTTTAGATATAAGAAGTATAAATCAAAAAGTAATACAAAACAGGGTTTGCAATATTTTTAGTGGCAAAAGGCTAGAGTAACGAATAAATTATAGTAAATTAGACGATAGAATTTATCAGAACGACCTGGTCGTTCGATATAAGTATTCCTTATAAAAGAACCATACAAATCAATCAAAGTCAATCAAAATGATAAAAACAGGCTAACAAACAATTTATGACCGATGTTTAACAATGTTGACTTCAACAATAAGAAAAACAACCTCACTGACAGTGTTTACAATCTATCCCATGTTACGTCTAATATAACATAACCTTTTGCAATTCCCTTAATGTCCAAAGTATTATGAATCATTTGCTGAATAAGGACATTAACCCTATGAAGATTTCAATTACTCAGCAAAACAGCAACATTTCTTTTGTCTAAATGTGTAATTAAAATCTCAGCCATCCATATGTAAATTAGTATGACAAAAATGTGTTGACAGAATCTACCATTTGAATTTATTTACCTTATATGCGTCAGCAAAAAGCAAATCGGAGTCTCTGTGGAATCTTTCCACAGCATCTGGAAAATCAGTCAGCTTAACGGGGCCTTGTCTGAAAGAATTCAAATATTCGTGATAAATATTGTCTACATAAAACTGTTAATGTATGATACATTTCCAAATTTTTAATTATGCAAAACTGAAATGATTGAAGACACTTCTTTAAAAAACAAGAAGAAACATTTTCAAAAAAAAAGAACTGTAACCATTGCGAATATATACCTAGGTGTTTTCGAATAAAAACAAAGACACAAAAAAGGAGAATTTAACAATAAGTCAAATACGCAAAACTTGATATCCTCAACGATATGTTATGGCTTTAAAAAAATATTGATAAGGAATCCTTTTTGAAGGCACGCAAAGTTCACATTATTTTACAGTATTGAGTAACTAATAATAATAATAATAAGGGATTTGTGATTCATGCATATGAAATTTTGATGAGGTGATTTACAGCTGTGCTAAAACTTTTAAGCTGATAGTACAGAAATTTCACCTCCGATGGTGACACACGGAAACTGCTCAATTGACAAATAAAGGCTTTTCAAAATGATTTTCTCGCACTTTTACTAAACTTTACTAAACTTTGGTTGTCACTCAAATACATTAATCGTATAGTGTAAATTTTATGATGTGCAGTAAGTGAAAATGTCTGCCTATAATGTATTTCTTTGGCATGTGTACTCACCCTTTGGGACTGCAAAGTATCAAAATATATCAGCAATTAGATGTATTATACCGGTCTCAATCAATTGATAATTTATATTCTTTATAAATGTTTTAAACTGTACACAGAAGACCTCTACCGTTGAAAACAAATGACATAAAGTTATCTTTTTGAATTATTTCTAAAAATTGCAAAATGTCATTTCTTTGCAAACTTAACGTGACATTTTAAAACAAGACAAAATTGCATTAATTCTTCGGAAATAAATAAAGTAAACCATTCAATTTCTTGAACAATCAGCTTCATTTTTAAAACACATTCATTGAAACAATAGCTACAGGTAAAATTTATTTCGCATAGATTGTATACATAAATAAAGATAATTAAACTTGATTCAAACTTGATGTAAAGTATGTTCGGGAGTTGGCAATGAGCTTCACCTAGAATAAGCATTTACATTAACTTCATTAAAATAAATAACATTAATAGTCGTTATGATAAGTATCATGTTGAATTACTACTAACAACACATGTTAAAGATGTTTGGAAACATATTTAAACATGAAGTCAACAACTTAAATGTCAAGCTTATCAATCAATGCTAAATTCATTAATCTGTTTATGTATAAAAACATATAAATAAGCTTGTAACAAACAAAAAGTCATCTTGACGTGAACTTGAAAGAATATCCAGATTCAAAACTCGAAGTGGAACTTTACATTAAAGTACTAAATTTACTTTTATATTTGCTCATTCTCACAATAAATTTGTATTGATACCTACCTAAAATGATTCTTTTTCGTATGTTCAATTTTATCAAGATGGATTCCTTCACCCGGGGTATGTGTAGTCAGACTCTCGTCATCTTTGCTGAAGCAGCTACAAGAAGAAATCATTTCTATAAATGCTTATGCAATTTTAAAAAAAAAAAGACTCTTTGGTTACATCACAAATGAAAAAGAGTGTTGATTAAAGCAAATGACAAGTAACAGAATTGTAATTGTTTGCTTACAAAATTATAATTAATTGCTTTCAGGATTGTAATTGCTTGCATTCATTGTTGAAATCGCTTGTTTTCAGGATTGTTATTTGTTGCTTTCAAAATTGTAATTGCTTGATATCGGTTGATTTAAGGATTGATTTTGCATATAACATACATTCTTAAAGTAAAAAGATAAAATATATCATTTCTGTCCATAGTCATACTTACGCAGCTTGCTTTCTTCTCAGGACGAAAATGGTCAGAGCAACAATTGCTATGACAACCAAAAGCTATGTTA